>NC_052488.1:19767647-19945290 GCF_009730915.1 Dioscorea cayenensis subsp. rotundata
AAAGGAGTTTAATTTTTAAAAAAACCCATAAAAAAACTAAAAAAACCAACAAAAACCAAAAAAACAAGTTTTTTTACTTACAATAATTATGGATCAAATAGGGTTATTTACCAAGTTTAACTTCTATCATATTACATGTTGTGGATCTTGTTACTGCATAAGTACTCTCTCTTACTTATTTCAAGTAATTACAAAGTAGAAGTAAATTTTTATTTCATCGCAAAAGTAGTAGTAATTTTTATATTTTCTCGCAAATCTTATTTCGGGTTCAATCTAAAAACAAAAAAATCAATCAAAGTTTATTTAACAACAATTATTATTACAACAAAAATCTTAAATCAACAAAAAGGAAATCAACTTAATAATAAAAATAAATCAAAATATCAAACAAACAATATCAACAAAATATCAAACCAACAATATTAACAAAAATATCAAAGAAAGAAATCATAAATCATCAAATCAAATTAAAAATGAATCAAATTCTAAAAAGAAATATTGGAAAAAAAATAATTATAATACAAGCAATATGTATTACAATAATAATATTAATTATGATAAATATCATAGTAATATTAAGAAAACTAAATATCTTAAAATGAAAAACTAAAAAAAGAATATCAATCAAGAGATAAAAAAATAATAACTAAAATATTTATGGTATTAAAAGTATCAATACAAATTATCAAAGAAATAATAGAAAGCCTAATATTAACAGAATATTAATAAAAACTAAAATGGATGCAAAAATGGATTTGATTATTAAAAAATTAAATAACCTAGAAACACAATTATTAAAATTAGAAATCATCTTATCAAATCTAGATTATGTGAAAAATAGCATAAAAGAAAAAGAAAATCATAAAATTGAAATTGATAACCTATGCAATCAAGTTAAAAATATTCAAATTGGAACAAATCAAAAAATAAGAAAACCAATAACACCATTTAAAATCTGGACTAAAGAAGAATTATTAAAACCACCAGAATATAGATTAAAATTCCCAAGAAATGAAACATCTACTTGAAACATCTGAATTCTATAAAATTGAATTAATCAAAATAAGATATTATCCTCTAGAAGAATTAAATCAATTAAATCAATATAACTTAAAAGAAAAAATTAAATATCAAAAATATATATGGCTTAATGAAGTAGAACAATATTTAACAGAAAAATTAAGAATCATAGAAAATGGAACAAAAGAAGAACAAGAACAATTGAAAAATTGGAAATTAAACATATTACAAAAATTTGAAAAAATAGAAGCAAGTTATGTCTAATTTAGAAAATCCAGAAAAAAAAACTATAGTAAAAAATATAGATCATATTAGAAGATTTTCTTTGTTCAATCATTTTAAATTTATGAACCAAATTAATAAACTTCAAAAAAGAAAAGAAGTAACTTACACAATTGAAGAACACCAAAATAAAGCAAGAGAAATAAATATTAAATTAATTCCTGGAGAAGAATTATATAAATATGGAATATTTGAAACAAAAACAAAAATATATGAACATTATGATGAAATAGAAATATGCTGTACAAGTAATGAAAAACAAATCATATTAGATTTAATAACAGAAGAATCATACAACAAACTATTATATTCAGGATATACATTAATACATTTAGGCATCTTAATGTTAGGAGTAATAAGATTACATAGAAAAGGATTAGGAACAAGAATTTTATTAAGCTTAGTGGACACAAGACAAATTCAAAATATGACTAAAGCAACAATTGAATCCATGGAAGTGGATCTAAATATTGATAATCCAGAAATTATATATATGACCCCAAATTTTTTAGTACCACTTGAAACATTTTATAAACATATAAAATTAATAATAAATTCAAAAGGATATACAATGACTTCAAACAAAGCAAATTTAATAATAACAAAAACATTCATAGGATAATTAACAAATACTTGTAGAATCAACTATATTTTAACACCCAAAAAAGCAAAATTATTATTAGAAAATCAAGGATTAAAAGGAATAGAAGGAAAAACCTATCCATCAGAAATATTAGAAGAAAGTGAATGGAATATTCAACCAATAGAAATTCCAACAACATCAACCAGACCAAGTAATGCAGAATTCTATGAAAATATTGATGGAAGTACAAGTATAAGAATGATAAAAAATAAAAGCATAAAAATTGAAGAACTTCAAGAATAAAATGGAGTTAATAAACATAACAGATCCAAAAATAATTGACCAACAATTAAAACCATTAAGAAAGTATATAAGTTATTTACCTACAAATTTAACAGACCAAATAAAACACAGAAAAGCTTTATGGTTATTATGTGTCAAAAATTATGTAATAAGAAAAGAATTTTATAAAATAAACTCAGAAATGTTAATAAAAAACCGTAAATCAAGGAAATTTGATATGGAAAACAAAATATATACCAAGAAAACAATTATACCCATTAGAACATCAACGAAGGAAAATCAAATTAGAAAAATGGAAAAAATCTCTTGAAGAACAATTTAGATCTATTGAAAGCTGTTATACATGAAAGAACTAATAGACTCAACAGATATAAATTTAATAGATGATTTGATAAACAACTCAATTAAATATACAATAAAAGAAAATAGGAGCTTAAAAGAAGAATTAAAAGCAAAACAATGTATGTGGTTAAAAGGAGTTAAAAGATATATAACTCTAAGAGATCAAATCAACTATCAAGCAGAATCATTAATAGAAGTAAAATTCAAATCAAAAGAAAAAGATGAAAATGGAAAATCTATATGGAAACCTACACAAATAAAATATAAAGAATTTCATCAAGATGAATATCTAAAAGAACAAAATAGACTATGGAATTATAGATCAAGACTAAAAAATGAATATGATTCTATAAATATTTGTTATGATTAAAGAAAATGAATAAACAAACTTACAACCTAGATATAAATCCAAGGTATCTATTAGAACAATACAATCAAATTGAAAATTTTGAAAAATGTGAACATAAATTTGAACCATTTAAAGTTAATTATAAAACAAAATGTGATAAATGTTATAAGTTCCATATAACAAAACATAGAGTAACATGTTCAAAATGTGAGTTATCATTATGTAGAAAATGTGTATCAGATTTATGTGATTTTACTTTTGAAGAAAAAGAAATAGAAAGATCAAATAATAAATTTAGCCAAGATAAAAAAATAATTAATCAATTATTGAAAAGGATTAAAACTCTTGAAGAAGAAATAGAAGATTTGAGAGCAACTAAAAAATAAAAAAGAACAAAATAAAGGAAAAGGTATAATCATTCAAGAAATTGAGGAATTAACAAAAAATATTATAACATGACTAAGAAAAAAGTAAATAAGGAAAACACATTAGAATTAGAAAAAATGATTAAAGACTTAAAAGAATTTAAAGATAAAATAATCTTTAAATATCCAATAACTCATTCAAGAAGTAAAATAGTAGATTCTCTACAAAATAACATAGACTTAAAGAAAAAGAAGACTCAATGGAGAAAATAATGAAATAAAAGAGAAAAAATTAACAATGTCTCAAAGAATTACAAAAATAGAAAAAGAAATAAAAGAAATTCAAGATAATATAAAACAAAGGGAAATTAATGAATATTTAAAACAACAAGAAATAATGCATTATTCATCTTTACAAAAAGAATTCAATTTTTGTTCATCTCCTTCCCTAAATTTAGGACTAGAAACATCACAACCAACTGAATCTCCATTATTCCTATCTCTTTGGGAAAAATGTAATTCAAAACTTACCCCATAGTTTGTCTATTTGCATTAGAGAAAACTGTGACTGCAAAGCCAGCAGGTTCATTTGCGTTTTCTTTAATTGTGGGAACTATGTAACCAAGTCCCAAAAGAATTAAAACAGACAAGGGTTTGTTCATCCGTATAATAAGAGCTGTGGCTACAAAACCAGTAGGTCCATACGCGTCTCTTGTTATGGTGAAAACCTGGTTATCTTTATACCCCAACACATGCAAAAAGCATGAAACTCTGTTTATCTTACAAGTTTAATTTTTGCAGATATGGCAGGAAGAAATTTCTATAATCAACCTTCTTCCCTTGAACCTCAATTGAATCTCCCAATCTTTCCTTTGAACTCTACTTTAAAATTTCGAACACAAGCAAACCTCAATCTTCCTCAACAGATTATTCTTGACAACCTTTGGGCCAATAAACATGACCCAAAAACTCTTATCTCCTTATTTCATTCCTTAGCAAAATATTTTCATCAGACAAAAGAAAAAACCCAAACTCCACCTCATCTGCCCTTACCAGAATCATCAAGTATAAAGTTTTCTTTGAAACCTCAAACATTTGACTACATGGTAGATCAAGAAAAGAAAATTAAAATATTAGAAGCAGAAGTATCCAACAAAAATGAAGAAATCATTTTGATCAAAGCCCAACTCCAACAAATTACAAAAGAAGCTGAAGAAATGAAGACACTTCTTATTGAAGATAGAAAACAAAGAACAGAAAAGTTAGAACTGTTCCCAGAACCAATAACAGAAGTTAAACATCTCATTTTCAAGAAAGTAATGGCAACTCAGTATAACCAATTCATCTCTGAACAAGAAATACTGAGGCAACTTGCAAAAGAAGAAATTCTCCCGGCAGGATTTGCAATAGCAGGAAATGTTCTCAGAGAAATAGCCCACAAGGATTCTGGATGCCAATGTGAAGAAGGATTCACTGCAATTAAATGCACCTTAGACATGTCCCAATGGCATGATCAAGAAATCAATGGTGTTCAGATAAAAGCTATCAACCTCTTCAAACATGGATACCTGTGCAGAATAATGCTTACAAGTCCAGAGCAAGCAAGCTTCCTGAACGAATACTGGCAACTGATACATCTTCTACACAAATTCTTCAAAGCTCTTGGATCACATATTGACGGGTATGTCAATTTAGAACTAAACTCAATCCCTCCTTGCTATAATGAAGGTTATCCTGATGAAGCAAGACATCATATCAAGATTACTCTCCTTCGCCATCATAAACCTGAGCAAGAAAGGATAAATCCTATTCGACTGGAAGATATGATCATTCCAGGAGATATCAAAAGGCAAATGAAGCTATGGCGAGCATGTGCAATCTCCACTGATTGGAAGAGAACTTGCCCCACAATTGCTGACAACCAAAGATGTCAAATGGTGCTGGAAACAAAGATCATGAAGGTATATGTTGACCAGTACATGTTCCCTATGTACTGTCCTTTTCCAAGTCTTATTTCACAGATGCCAGCCACTGAATCTCACATGAAGCAAGTCTGTTCATGGGCGAGAGAATATCGTTTTGGAGATTATTCAAGACTAAGCATTCCTGCAGATATTTTAATGATACCAAGTCCAGCTGACTCTCCTGAAGGACTAGAAGACATTGCTGAAGAAAACTTAGCCAACATACTGGAAGGCTAGGAAATCTCTACTAAGAAGGTCTCCAACATCTTTTGGTGGACTAAAGCATTGTTGTTTGTTTTTAATATGTAAAGGAGTCGGTATTTGTTTTTTTTAGTGTGTAAAATAGGTCAACTGTAGCAACAGTAGTTTTACTGTTGAAGAGCATGCTTGTACTTAATAAGTTTGGTAATTGTCATGTTAGCTACATGACAATTAGGTATGTGTCTTGTCTGTAATAGTGTCCAACCATGGTTGAGTTAGCTAACCATGAGTTTAGTTGCTTAAATGTTAAGTCTCTTGGAGCCTATATAAGGCCCCCTTGTGTTGTAAGTAGGGACATCACCTCTTGGGCATTGTAGTCCTAGTATCATCCTCATCCTTGTATCCACCCATCCTAAGCTTTATGCAATAAAGAAGTCCCTCATTTGTGAATACATCTCTTGTCTCTCTTGTCTCCCTTGTCTCCCTTGCTTCTAGCCCTCATGCTCTCTTTCTCTTAACTCTTTCCGTAAGCTTCCGCACTAACCGTTACTTCACCCCGAATGACCCCCGGAGTAAGTTGAACGGCATCCCCAACATCCACGTGTACGGCGCGCACACCGTAGGATATTGCCCATAAATGTTGTTACTTTGATTGGAAAAAAAAAAAACACTGCTTAATAAACACTAAGGTTGTGTTTAATTGCCCTTTTTTCTCTGTAAAAATTTTCTACGGGTCATTTTCCAGCTAAATAGGCTGTTTGTTTGCCAAAATTTTCCGTGGAAATTTTTTCCACAAACTCTATCACGTGACCCTATTTTCCCTCAAATCAATGAAAATTTTTTCCTACCTCTACCCTGGGAAAAGTTTCCAAGGAAAACGCAAGGGGCTATGTGAAAAGATAACATGCGATTGAAATATTTAAAATGACTTTTCTTTTAAAAATTTAAAAGAAAAGTTTTTCCTTTTCTTTTAATTTTGTTTAAAAAAGATAAATTATATAACTTGATAATATTTTAAATAAATTTATCCATATCAGTGAATAGATCCCGCGACGTTTTGATGGTAAGATTCAATTCCACATAGCGCTGTTTATAATTTTAAAATAACTTTTCTTTTAGAAATTTAAAAGAAAAGTTTTTCCTTTTCTTTTAATTTTTTTTAAAAAAATAGATAAATTATATCACTTGATAATATTTTAAATAAATTTATCCAAATCAGTGAACATATCTCGCGTAAGATTCATTTCAACGTGCGCTAAGATTCAATTCCACGTAACGTTGTTTATAATTTTAATGATTTTTAAAAAAATTTCCATGGACTACGTGACTTTTTCCAGGGAAAATTGATGTAATCAAACAACAAATGAGGTTTTTTTTTCACGGAAAATGTTTCATTTTCCGTGGAAAATAAGAACAATCAAACAACAAAATCTAAATTTTTCATAAATTTTTTTTTATTTTCTATCTAGAAAATAATGCCAATCAAACGACTATTTTTTCATTTTTCATGTAAAATCTTTTCATGAAAAAATTTTTCATGGAAAAATTTTCTTTTCCACCCATTCTCCATGTTGCCAATCAAACATAGCCTAATTATATAAATGGCTGGCCATAATAAGATCAACACGTATTGTATATATATATATATATATATGTACGTGCTTGTGGACATGTTTCGGCTTTTTTATTAAAATAATATTTTTTAATTATTTACCACATTTCCTTAATTATTTACAGGAATACGTATTCTCTATTTTTTAATAATTTTTTAAAAACTTAAAGGCCTCACTAATTTTTTAATATTTAAAATTTATTTTTTAAAAAAAACCAAGGGCCCTATTAATTATTTAATATGAAAATTTTATTTTTTTAAAAGCTATGGTCCTGGCAGTTTTTTAAATAAAAAACGATTTTACATTCAAGAACTTACAATTTTTGTCATTGTAGTTTTTTTTTTCAAAATTATTTTATTTTTTTACATTAAAACTAGCAAAATTCATATTCTTGTCATACTAAACGAAGGAGGCAACCTTGATTGAGAGGAACACCGACCAAGGGCCGCACGGACTTTTGACCAAAGAACAAGCTTCCACTACGATTGCTAATTACTCAATTTTGATCAATGGACTCAAGTACGTTTTTTGATCCGTGTTGACCAGTTGATTTCCATATAAGCTTCCTCCATTTTTTTTGTATACATATTTACTCTCACAAAGCTCACATTTTTTCATTTTTTACAACGGCAGAAAAATCACTTGCTTTGGTTTATTATAATGGTTCAATCACTACAAGTGAGGAGAAGCAATATTTTCATCGGATAATCATTCTTATTTTTATATAAAAAATGGTATTTTTTTAGATAATTTAAAGAGAACCATTAAAGAAATATAGAAATTACATATGATCGAATAATTGCACATATCAAATACCATATGCCTAGAAATTAATGAAAATTATAAGGCCTTGAATGTAAAACTATTTTTTAATTTAAAAAACTACCGGACCCGTAGTTTTTTAAAAAATGAAATTTTAATATTAAACAGCTAATGGGGCCCTTGGTTTTTTTTAAATATAATTTAAATAATAAAAAATTAGTGGACCTTTAACTTTAAAAAAACTATTAAAAAGTAAAAAATATAAATAATTATGGAAATACGAAAAAAAAAAAGCGTTATTTTAATATAAAAGCCACATGTTTCTATATGTTTTATGTTCAAATATATTTTATGACAATTAGGGGCTTCATGGAAGTTCATTGCTGATTTTGTCTTTGTATAAAGCTGTGTTATAATAGCCTTATCAGGCCAAGCTTTTTCACATATAACTAGAATAAATTAAAAAGAGTAACATTGTAAAACTGATGTCAAGCTCAATAAGCTAACTTTAACCAAAGGACTAGCCTAGTGGTATTTAATTGTATTGAAAATGAGAGTGATGTATTTAAAATGTCTCGAGTCCAAAACTCATTGGAAGCAATAATAATAATAAATCATCGATTATTTTTTATTTTTTATTTTTTTTTGAAAATGTGGATAAACCACTTGCATTAAAAAAGAAGAGCAAAACAACAGAGACCAAACAACACAACAAGGACTGCTCATACCACAAGGAGTGATATTACAGTCACAAAACAAAGCAAAAGAAGGAAAAAACAACACCCCCGGGCCGACACCAACAAAACAGAACAACTACTCCATGTTATCGACGGGGGCCTCCTCGGCATGAGTGTCCACCCTGTCAAGAAGACGCCTCGACTCCAGGAACTCCAGACTGCGTTTCACAGTAGCCATGGAATCAATCAATCTCTCCTTGGTGCTATCTGCAAGAGCATCGAACCACGATAGAAGCATTCGATTAATACAAATTACAATGTGATGAGCGGGATGAACTTTAGCATTAAAAATTCTATCATTCCGAGCAAGCCAAATATTCCAAAAAAAAAGCCTTGACCACTAAATCCACCATAGGCTTGAGACCAGCCCTAACAGACCCACGCCATGCCAGCCAGATGCAATGCATCGACCCCGGCGGTTCCGGAAAGCACAGTAATCTACAAAAGTATCCCCACACCTCTCGAGCAACCGTATACTTGAGGAACAAATGATCAGCAGACTCCGTATCCCCGTGACACATAACACACGTAGTCGTCGGGAGTCTATTACAACGCCTAAGCTCCAAATTCTCCATCGTCAGAATCTTATTATTCCAGGCAAGCCAATTGAAAATGGAGATTTTCTTAGGACAAATATTTTTCCAAAAAAACTTAGCGATCTCACACCTCACATCCCCATCATTTAACAGGTTGTACAGTGATTTCACTGAGAACACACCACTAGCATTAAGAGACCATCTTTTCTTGTCCTCGCTAAGCTGCCTGCTTGAGTTCCATCTATCCCTCAAAAGAGTAGCATCCGCATCATCGATTATGAGTATGGATTAGCAACCCAAAACTCTCGTATTTATTGAAAATGTGCGGATTAGACAATTAATTTTCAGCCTGTGCGCACACCCCTAATGTATCCAACGCACTTTCATTTAAAAAGCCAAACTTCATTATTGAAATCCAAACTTAGTAAACTAGTTCATACATCCACACAAAATAGTTCGACACCCTGACTTTCTCCATCCATTAAATACAACAGATCCAAAGAAACTTTTTAGAATTCCAATAAACTCAGATATTTGATTTACATGTAAGTACAATACAATTAATTCAACATTTAACCAAATACAACCCAATAGATATATATAAGGTGTAATACCCGAATTGGTCCCTCTACTATTCTCTCTCTTCTCTTTTGGTCCCTCTACTCAGAAATATTCCCAACTAGTCCCTCTACTCTTGAAAATAGTTCTACTTAGTCCCTTCTATTGACTGTATTTTTCAAAAGTAGAGGGACTAGATAGGAAGAGATTAAGGGTAGAGGGACTAACTTGGGTCATTTTCAAGAATAGAGGGATTAGTGAGGCGCATTTCTGAGTAGAGAGATCAAAAGGGAAGAGAGAAAAAAGTAAAGAGACCAATTCGGATATTATACCTATATATAAATATACAAGCCCATGTCATTCTGGAGATATTTGTAATATGTAGATTTTAAACCTATGAAATTTCCTAAAAAAGCTATTGGATCACATCTAAACCGTCCTCTAAATCTCAACCCCATCCATCCTCTCGCTCATACTTTCTATTTGTGTAGGCGTTATGTGAACTTACGCGGTAGATGATGTATTATATATATATATATATACACATATATAACTTAATTCCGTTTTTGCAAATGATGAGAGAACACCTCCCATCATCCTGAGCACCTCCCACACAACACAAACCTCACTTCTTTACCCTCCACACTACTGATTAAAAAGAAAACAAAGAGAGAGCATCATCTCCAATCCAAGCACATGCAACAAAAGTCACAAGAAAGGATTGAGATTGTTCCTCCAATGAAATTAAAATTTTTATGAGTGCCTTAAATTAATTTATTTGTTGTTGTTAACCATACAGCCAAAAAAAATTATTTCCTTTGCTTTTTATTACAGACTCTTGGATCACCACACTCCCTTGCTTCAATGATGTGGCTATGTGGCCCTGTTTCAGCCTTCATAGTGAGTTACAGTATTACCAACTTGCTATTTTTATTCTAAATTTGATCAATAATTTAATCTGAACACATGTTAATAATTGTTAGGTTCAACCATCTGTTGGTGTTTGGAGTGATAAATGTCATTCAAAGTTTGGAGGGAGAAGACCGTTTATTCTTGCAGGCTGCCTTTTGATCTGTACATCAGTGAGAACTTATCAAAATTCACAGAAAGATTTAGTTGTTTATATATCTGTGAGCTCGTCGAAAGATTTATGTATCTAATTCTTTGACAAATTAACAGGCGCTTGTTATCACTTTTCTTTGGATATTGGATATGCACTCGGTGATACAAGAAAACATAGTAGGTGAAACTAAAACCAGTTTTATTAATAAAAAATTTTCTTTACTAAGTTTTTTTTTTATATATTTGCAATTTTTACATTGAAAAAAGATGGAAAGCTACAATCAATGGCGGACCTAGAAATTTGGTACAGCCCAGGCTTAAATAAAAATCAATCTTCATGATAAACACACTGTGTCCCAACCACGGTTTCACCCTGGGCTTCCCTTTCCTTGGCCCAGACTTAAACCTTATCGGATGGAGTTCTTCTAAGGTTTTCCGACCGGCCAGCCCGGGCTGCCGCCCATGTGGGTCCGCCACTGGCTACAATTGTATATGTTGTCGGCTTTTGGATGGTTGATTTTGCGAACAATGCAGTGCATGTACTTCTTTGTTCCATACTTAAAATTATAATTTTTTAATTCAATGATTTTGAATTTTACCAATGAATCATGAAATGCAGGCACCATCTCGTGCACTAATGGTTGATCTTGCAGGTGAAATAATGGCATTGTAACATTGCTTAATGTTAATTAATTTGCCTGAAATATCAACAGGTCTCGATAGATTTACAGTAATAAATGCAGTAATGTGTTCATGATCTGTAGTAGGAAACATACTCGGTTATATTTTGGGCTTGGCATCGGTAATTTGCCAAAATTTTTCTGCTTATAAACATCAATCCCATGAGTTTACTGACAGTGAGGTTCTTTGTGCAGTTGATTTCCATTTCTGAACACAGGAGCTCACAGTGGTTCTTTATTGTGCTTTATGTTTTAAATTATTATTATTTAAGTCTTACATAGTGTTTGGATTCAAAAGTCGAAAGGAAAGTGAGGGAAAAGAAAGGATGTGTTCAACCCTTGTTTGGATAGACAAATTTTATGGAGAGAAAAGAAAAGAGAGTTCTCTAAATAGTCTCTTTCGATTTTTTTTATTATTATTTTTTTTATAAATTATTGTTTATCTACTTTCATCATTATAAGATATAAACATAGAAGAATTTAACAAAAAGATTGGATCACATGTTTCCATTCATTTGAATGAAATAAAAACCACTGAGAGTAAATCCTTAAACTTCAAAAAAATTTCAATAAAACAAATTAATTACATAATTTTGGAAATATCAACTTGTTTTTTTAAATAGATAAGCAACTGATGCATTAAAAAAAAAAGTAAAATACAAACAAGAAAAGATTGACACAACAAAATAACATAACACTAGGTCACCAAAAATGAAGCATGACAAATAAAAGAACATCTACGGAATGAAACACAACAAGGGGAAGGAGAGCAAGAGCAAGGTAGCTCGAGGCTGAGGGTCACAGACTAAGGAGGCGCCGAAGAAAAGAACACATCTGGCTCGCTTGCCCCAGTTGGAGGTTCAAGGGGGTCTGGACTTTTGGTTCCCGCAAAAATAAGACTACGTTTGATTTTGGGGAGAGACTTCTCGAGGATGTATCTATCCGGAACTGGGACTGATACGAAGTCGATGGATGTATATAACCCATATATATACAGTGGCGGAACCAAGGGGGGCGAGCGAGGGCTTCAGCCCCCCCTCGGCTCCGGTGAGGTTGCTTTCCGGCAGCCATGAAGTTAGGGTTTTTATTTATATAATATTGTTATATAATATTTTGTTTGTAATCAATTGTCATATGATGTCAATGTGCTTGAGTGGTTGGTGGGAGTTAAATGATTAGAGCCCACCTTGGTTCAAATCTTCATTAAAAACAAGTTTTTTTATTTTCAATTGATAATGAGACATTGAAATTTCATTTATTAATATTATTCATAAATTATCATTGAAAATTTATAAATAATATTAATAAAATTATTAATAATAAATTAATAATTAAAAAAATTAAGTTGATAATGGGTTTTTGATACTTTTAACTAACTAAAAATAAGCATTTTTATATTTTCAAAAAGTTGCTAAATTTTAAAATTTTAATAAATTTAAAGAAAAAATTAAATTGATAATGAGGCATTGAAATTTTTAATAAAAATTTATGAATAATATTAATAAAATTTATAAAAATAATTTAATGATTTTAAAGAAATTAAATTGATAATGTGTTGAAGTGTTAAGTTTTTTATACTTTTACTGATTAACAAGTTTTCTTATTTTCAAAAAGTTACCGAAATTTTAAATTTTATAAAAATTTAAGACAAAAATTAAGTTGATAATGTGGCATTCAAATTTCAAATTTTTAATAAAAGTTTCTGAATAATATTAAGTTGATTATGAGCCGTAATAATATTAAGTTAATTTCAATTTTCAAAAATTAAATTTTTAAAATTAATAAAAAATTAAGTTGATTATGTGCCATGGCAAGTATAAATTAGTTGTTCTAATATAATAATATACATGTTAAAGTAAATGAATGATTGTTTAGTTGTCTAGTTAAATATAGTTATTTTTTTTTGTCAGATACACCATGACAACGATAGCAGTTAAAATTATAGTTAATGTTTTTTTTTCACTATATGTATATTCAAATTGTAGTAATATTATTGAACTATTTTTACTGTAGATAATTATTTTATTTGATAATTTTTTTACACTCTAGCTTTAGCCCCCCCTATCGGTAAGTTCTGGTTCCGCCACTGTATATATATAGCTAGATAGATGTTTTGATGAAACAATTAACAAAATGATGTTTTTGCAGGTGATAATATCAGTTAGTGCAGGGCCATGGGATGCTCTGTTTCACAAAGCAAATTTGCCTGCATTCGCTATGGCTTCTTTCTTTGCCTTTGTTACTGCCTTTGTCGCATTCTTTGTGCTCCCAAAGTTGAAAACCTCCATCTTCTCTGCATCCCATTAATCTAACCCCCAATAATTTATCAAGGGGAGGATTTAATGGCTTGCCGGTTGCCACATGTGCCTTTTTGCACGTTGCTGTTGAGATGAAAGACGACCAGTTTCTAAAATACATTTTTACGGCTCATATGTAGACATATATTTAAGGAATATTTTTCTATCTCCTATGTTTTTTAACCTTAGAACTGAGATTTAGACATCTTGGAAATCCAAATTAGAGCCCTATATAAGGAGACATGTGACTTTTCACATTAGGTGTTTTTTTTAAATATACATAGAGGAATAATCATATATTCAATCATTGCCTTTTTCTCACCTATTTTGGTCATAATCCAAATTGAAAAGACTCATATTAAGTGACTCAACATGGACAAATTAGAGCATCTACTAAAATTATATTTTAATAGTTTCCCTAATTCACATGGTCCAACGTAGAGGTCATAGTTTAATGAAGCCAATAGATGTAATCTCTTGGAAGCTCTACAATTTTATTAACAACATATTTTTGTTCTTCTCTGTTGTCTAACGGATGCCTTATCATCTTTTATGGCTATAATTCATCTTATATATATATATATATATATACATTGACTACAGGCAACAAATGTAGTTTTGATCTCAATAACAACATGGCCTTGGGAGAATGATCCTCAATAATTTATGAAAATTAAAAGAAAAAAAAACTTCAGGAGGTTTGAAGGAATAGGTGAGTTACAAGTCTCACACTACCATGGAAATATAGCCTAGCAGTCAAGCCACTTGACTTTCATTTAGGAGGTGAAAATTTTAACTCTCTTCTAATAAATAGTTAAGGAATAATAATAAAAAGTATGGGTGCTCTTGGAGTAGCTTGTACATATTTTATATATATAAACAAGCGCCTCAATAGGACAAGCCGGCAGCCATTATATTTTGAATTTTCATACTGTTTTCTTTCTATTTCTTCTTTCTAAGACTTTTATTAACCTCTGGTGGTTGGTTACAATCTTCTCATCTATTTTTTCTTTTTCTATTTGTTATTTTAATTAAAATCTTGATTGATTCATTTATATATATATAATCTAGTTTGATGTCTTGTGCCTGAAACCAAATTAAATTAAGGAGAGTAGACAATTGGGTGTGAAGAAGATGGAGGTGGAGGTCGGTGGTCTGAAGAATGTTGAAAGTTCGGCTTTTTCCGGTGACGGTGCTCCGGCGAGTGATCAGGCAGCTACTCCGGCAAGCTTAATGAAACTGATACTATCAAGCATGGTTGCTGCTGGTGTGCAGTATGGTTGGGCTCTCCAAGTTGCTCTTTTGACATCTTATGTTCAGGTTCAGTTACTAAACTTAATTAATTTGCCATGCAACATCACCAGTTACCTACTGACTTGGCCTTCCACCTTTTTTTTTTCTTTTTATTTAATATATATATATAATTCTTTGTGCTGTATTTTAAGAATTTATTTATAAAAAAAATGGATAAATTATGTTTTATTGAATAGAAAGAGCTAAACACCAAAATTTAAAGAATTGATTTGAGAAGTTGTCAACTTCCACGAATTTCTGATTTATTTTCTTTATTTTTAAGAACTTAAAAATAAGATAATAAATGGTTTTTATGTGATTTTTATTTTTCTATAAATATAGACAAGTCATTGTAATCAGAATCTTTTGAGTTGAGAGTAATTCAAATTCTAGATTTTGGATTTGGGAGAGAGATCAAATACAATTCTTTTAATATAGAGGTGACTTTAAATATTTATTTTTATTAGCACCATGTATAATAAATTGGAAAAATAAGAATAATTAACAATTTTTAAAAACTCTCAATAATCATTTTTAATAAAAACTGTTTATTATTTTATTCTTAAATTTTAATCAGAGTAGAGTGGAATATCAACTCTCCATATTTTAAAATTAATTAATTTGATTTTAATTTGATACATATTATTATTATTTTATTAGTGGAATATGGAGTGTTGAGTAAGAAAGTTTGTTATTTTTCTGCAATACCATTAACAAATCAAATATTATAGTAAACAAGACAACATAAGATTTTTGTTTGTCCATACTCCAAAGTGGGGTTCACTGATTAAAAAGAAAACAAAAGAGGAGCATCATCTCCAATCCAAGCATATGCAACAAAAGTCACAAGAAAGGATTGAGATTGCTCCTCCAATGAAATTAATATTTTTATGAGTACCTTAAATTTAGGTGTTAGTTGTTGTCATAATAATTTTATTTCCTTTGTTATTTTATAACAGACTCTTGGATTACCGCACTCCCTTGCTTCAATGATGTGGCTATGTGGCCCTGTTTCAGCCTTTATAGTGAGTTATAGTAATACCAACTTGTTATTTTTATAATTAATTTGATGAACAATTTAATCTGAAAACATGTTAATAATTGTTAGGTTCAACCAACTGTTGGTGTTTGGAGTGATAGATGTCATTCAAGATTTGGAAGGAGGAGGCCATTTATTTTTGCAGGCTGCCTTTTGATCTGTACTTCTGTGAGAACTTACTAAATTTGCAAAAAGATTTAGTAGTTTATATTTCTGTGAGCTCATCAAAAGATTTATGTATCTAAATCTTTGACAAATTAACAGGCGCTTGTTATCGCCTTTTCATCGGATATTGGATATGCACTTGGTGATACAAAAGAACATTGCAGGTGAAACTTAAACCGGTTTTATTAATAAAAAAAATTCTTTCATATACTAAACTAATTTTTTGTTTTGGTTTTTTTTTTTATTCTGTAGTGTCTACACGGGAAAAAGGTGGAAAGCTACAATTGTATATGTTATCGGCTTTTGGATGCTTGATTCTGCAAACAATGCAGCACATGTACTTCTTCGTTCCAAACTTAAAACTATAACTTCTCAGTTCAGTAATTCTGAATTTTACCAATGAATCATGAAATGCAGGCACCAACACGTGCGCTAATGGCCGATCTTGCAGGTGAAAACATGGCATTACAACATTGCTTAATGTTTATGTGAAGTCTAATTAATTTGCCTGAAATATCAATAGGTCCTGGTAGATTTACAGCAGCAAATGCAGTAATGTGTTTATGGTTTGCAGTAGGAAACATACTTGGTTATTCTTCAGGTGCAACCAGGTCTTGGCATCGGTAATTTACCAAACTTTTTTCTATTTATGACATCAATCTCTTGAATTTATTGACAGTGAGGTTCTTTGTGCAGTTGGTTTCCATTTCTGAACACAAGAGCTTGCTGTGAAACTTGTGCAAATCTTAAGGGTGCTTTTCTAATTGATATTGTGAGTTTTAAGTACTTTCAAAAACCGCAGAATTGAAAGATTAGTCTATCAAATTTTTTTTTTTTTTTCTGATAAAAGTGGATAAACCCCAATTTTTAGAAAAAAAAGAAAAAGAAAAATACAACATAACTAAGAAGACAAAGGTGCGTTTAGACAAGTGCGCCAACAAAGACGTGGTCAACAAAGAAGGGAACAACAAAAACAAATAGCACAATAAAAGTATATAGTTCACTAGGCGTGGATCAAATCAAAAGAAAAAACATAACACAGTGACTACTCCTACAGAAGAGAGGAGGTCCTTAGGAGTCTCAAGATGCAAGCACTAGGAGGTGCTGGCAGGTGCTACTCTCGACCATCAGGCATTTCTCTTAACAGCATGTACTGACTCCATGAGCTTTTTCCTCTTCTGTTTAGGGATTGTATACACCCAAAGAATAAACAATGAGATACCTTAAAAATAATAGAAATCGAAGTACAAAAACATTCATAAAAGATTCTCGTATTTCTTTCAAGCCAAAAAGATTCTTCTATTTCTTTCTAGCCAATCATTCCAAATTAATGCCCTAGTTAAAGTATCCTAAGTTTTCTTCGCCCCTCCTCTGAGTCTTGTCCTCCAAGGACCCCACATATCTGAAAGGGATATAGGAAAGTCTGTCAAAGCAAGGCTCCAACTAAAATGATCCCAGATTTATACTATAAAAGGGCGTTGAATGAACAAATGATGCGAAGATTCAATGTCATTAAAGCACAGTATGCAAATAGCTGTTGGCAGTTTAATGCATCTTCTTTTAGCTAAGTCTTCAAGGGTGAGAATTTTATTATCCCATGCTAGCCAAGTGAATGCCTTAACCTTCCTTGAGTAAAAAACCCTTGAGATGTTCATACTTGATTGGCAGCGCAAGCCGCCATCAATCAAAAAGTTGTAGAAGGATTTAACCTAGAAAGTGCCATTAGAAGTGTGATTCCAACGTTTAAGGTCTTTGGAATCTCCATTCAGATTCAATAAGAAGTTATCAATGAAAGGATTAATTTCTCTTAGGATGTGAAGGAAGTTAAGGGCTAAGGCATTAACTGTTCCACTAGTGACTGTAGATTCTACAAATGTTTCAGGCTATAGATCTCTAGGAACTCGTCCTCCCAACTAGTCATTAAGCCAGAAGTGAGTGGACCTGCCATCATGAATGATGTGTGTGATACACTTCCTAAAAGCTAATAGACACCTTAAGATGCTTCCCCATAAGAAGGACCTATTTTTGGGTTGCATTTTGAAAAGGATCCAGTATTGATGATGCTGATAATAGTTGAAATATATTACCATCAAACCACACCAGTTTGTTTCTAAGATTATTTTTCCACCACCATTTTCCTAGTAAGACTAGATTAAAATTTACCAGATTTAGTATACCCCAGCCTCCTAAGTAGTGAAGTCTACAGATATGTTTTCAGTGACCAGTCTACACACAACCTTGTCAAATTCTAGATCCCTCCACAAGAAGTCACGGCGAATGCGGTTTATAGCTTTAATGATCCAGGAGGGAAGGTTATAGATAGACATCCAATAAGTGGGGATAGAGGTAAGTAAAGAGTTCACTAACGTGAGTCTACCCTCGAGGGATAACATCCTAGATTTCTGGGTTGCCAATCTTAAATGTATCTTAGTGATGAGAGTTTCTCAGTCCTTGCAATTGGGATGCATGCCTGAATCCTAATTTCCAAGTACATCAGTGGAAGATATCCTGATGAGTTATTTAAGGTGCTTGAGAGGAACCTATCCGCTTGGAGGCCTACTCTTGTTGAACAGAGGCATATTTTGTGGAAATGAATTCACATCCCAAATAGACCTTCAAAGAGATATAGTATGAGTTTTATAATTCACAAATCTTTCCAAGTCCACCTAGTAGGACTCCATACAGAACACCGAATAACATGGCGTTGGAGGTCATTGTACTTAGGACATCAGCCACAAGTACAAGCAGGAGAAGAGAGAGAGAATCACATTATCTTATCCCTCTCTGAAATCTAACGTAGCCATTTAATAAAATGGAGGATTTTGAAGTGATTAACATGCTTTCAATCCAGCCTATCTAACGATCACCAAATCTTTGGGTTTTCAAAAGTTCTAAAAGGAAGTTCCAATCCAGTGATCGCCCAATTGATTCATTCAAGATTAACTGCACCATTATAGAAGTCTTGGCACAGATCTATCAAATCATTATTGATTGTCGAATAGAATTCTAAAAAAAGAAGATAGGGAAACCATCTGGTCCAAGGGCCTTATCAGCTCTTAGTTCAAGGGTGGCTCTCTTTAGTTCCTCTTAAGTGAACAAGGCCACTGGGGCTATAAGGTCTACTCTAGCTTTGTTAATCAACAACCTATCACAATTAAATCGGAAATGTGTGGAGCTTTTCGATCCAAATTGTGATCGGAATAAAGAAGTGAAGGCCTTTCTAATTTCTCTTGTCTCTTCAATGGTGGATTGGTTATGTATAATGTGGGACATGAAGTTTTGGTCATGCCGACATTGGCCACAATGTGGAAAAACTTAGTATTAGAATCTCCTTCCTTGAGCCAAGTTAAACTTGTGCACTGATGCCAGTACACTTCCTTTTGGATGAGGATGTTGCGCATGGTTTGTCGCAACTCATAATCTTTGTTATGTTCTGACTCTGTGAAGTTGCATGTTTCCTTTACAGCATCTAAGTTTTTAATTTCATGAAGAATGTCAAGTTTATGCAAATTGATGGAGTCAAAATTAGTTCTAGCCCACTCACGCAAACCTATCTCTAGTATGAGCCAATTTTTAAGTAATAGTGAAAGCCCCACACCCTTGCAGATTAGTTTCCTCCCACCAAGATTGAATAAGATCACTAAATCCTTCAACATAACACTAGGCTAATTCAAACCTAAAAGGGCGTTGTTTGAAGTTTGTGGCATCATGTTGTTAGTTTGATGAGCGCGTAATCATATCCAAATCATGGAAGGTAATACTGATTAATCCTAGGGTGATGGCTCAACTAGTCCTGATTAACTAAAAAGTGATCAAGCCTAACTCAAGTAGGATTTGCCTGGCCATTAGTTCAGGTGAAATGCCTACCCATGGAAGGAGAGGCTCCATAAGGTTTAAGTCACGTTTTAGCCTTTGCGCCTGTGTGATGTCTTCTCCTATTGGGATTCCTCTATTCTTGTCTGAGGTAGAAAAATGATATTAAAGTCACTACAAATCACCCACATGAGGGCTCTACCACCATTACTAGTACGGATTTCATCCCAAAAAAGATTGTTTGAGGTATCTATCATTAGGGCCGTAAACTGAAGTACATAGCCAATTTCCTTAACCCAAGGGGTTAGATATTAAAAGATGTAAAATCCGACCACTTAAGTAGTATCCTCTGACCCTTTAGCAGTCAAGGAGGAACGTTCAATCTCTAGTCGCCTAAGTTGTTGAAGTAGTCCATTTTTTTAATTATAATTAATATCAAAGTTTATACCACATGCTAAGCAATAACTTTCATGTTTCATATCTCACAATTTCTTTTATTTCAATTTGATAAGCAGGTGTTTCTTCTTTTCTGTTCTTCTATATCTCTGTTTTTCGCCAAAGAAGCCCCACTTGAAGGAAAGACCGGAATGGTTATTGCAAATGAACAAAAATCAGGAGTAATTGAACTTCTAAAAAGTCTCAGACATTTACCTCCTGGAATGCGTCCTGTTCTTATTGTCTCTTTTCTGTCTTGGGTACTATTTGTTCGACATAAGACAAAAACACATGTTTTAGTTCGATTACTAATAGAGCACTTTCACCTGAATATTTCGTTATTTGCTTGACAGCTATCATGGTTTTCGTTCTTCCTATATAACAATGATTGGATGGGCCGAGAAATTCACCATGGTGATCCAGAGGGAACTCAAGCTCAAAGAAAAGCTTATGAGAATGGAATCAGAGATGGTTCATTTGGATTGCTATTGAATTCAGTAAAGAAAATAAAACTATTGATTTTTTTTTCTAACAATATTAGTATGTCACTGACTCACTGCTAATTTTTCTGTCACAGATAATGCTAGGAATTGGTTCTTTTCTGCTCGAACCAATATGTCGAAAGCTTACAACAAGAGTAGTGTGGGCTATTAGTAACTTCATATTGTTCTTCGCCTTCGCATCGATGTGCATTGTGAGCATATGGTCTACCAATGGTTATTCCTATGGAGTGAATAAAGAGGAAGAAGTGAACAACAAAGTTAGAGTTGTAGCTCTTCTTATATTTGCAGCTCTTGGCTTTCCTTTGACTGTTAGTATTAGTAATTCCATTGCTATGAATCACATAGCTCGTTGTTTTTAATTTCTGAATTAATTGTTACTTTGTTTGATCTGATTTGTTTTTAATCTATGATCATGATCAGGTGTTGTTCAGTGTTCCTCCTGCTGTTGCCGCGCAATTAGCCGATATCGGAGGAACGGGACAAGGTTTTTTAATGATATTTGATGATTTTTTTTCATAGTATCACAACCAAGTTTTGGTTCATAATGGTATTAATTTATTTTTGCAGGATTAAACGTAGGGATTCTGACTATTTTCAGTGTCATACCACAGGTAAGTAAGACTGTATTACAAAAGATTGTATGGTTAGTTTTGTCTAGTGATAATAGTAACAACTTTATTCAAAAAAAAAAAATAATAGTAACAACAAAAACCTACTTAAAAATTAAGAAATCTGGAATTCCAATTATTTTATATATCGTGGACATTTTGTTAAAGTAATTTCAATTGAACTTTAATGCTTCCGAGGACAATGATGTCGTGTCTTCTATGACATCAAAATTAAAGGTAAAATGGTCATTTTAAAAGTTTATTTTGAAGATATTTATTTATAAATCAAAAGAATAATATAGATAACTATACTTACATATTTGTTTCGGTCATTTTACACAAACATAGTTTAGTTTTATTGTTGAATTAAGAAGAAGAATGTAAAGGAGCTCCTTAATTATATAAAACATAATTATAAATTTTATTTAAACTTTATTTTTAATTTTTCAATGCCATCTCATTACGGCAACAACCTAGTAGTAAGACACTTTACTTCTATATGGGAGATCAAGGATTTGACTTCCTTTTAATATATGATTAAGGCCTAATAATAAAAAAAAATGTGTGTGGAGTGCTTGTCCACATTATAAAATAATTTTTTTAAAAAAAAAAATCCTAGATCATACCTATATTTACACTAGTGTAAGATATAAGGGACCGAAAAAGCAATTTGACTTTGGCCCATGCCAGCCAGTCTCTGCATCCTTGCTTCTTATATTGGTGTTAGTCTTATCTGTCCACTTTTGATGAACATGTTTTGTTATTTCTTTCTCTTAAGTCTTTTAAGTTTTTCCGTAAGTCTTAATCTCTCTTGTTTCTGCATTGTTATTTTTTTAAAATAGATTATGATCTCTCTACTTTCATTATTAAAAACCTAGTATAAAATATAAACACAAGGAACCATGGTCTGGACCAGCAGTAATTACCATATAGTGTGATTGAGAGGACTTAGTTTGAGCCTCTCAACTCGCATTGCATTTGGTCATCTATGGGAGTTCTATATGAAGAATACATCTTGTCCTCACTGTTAGTAATAATTGATCTAATCGAATTAGGGTTAGGAAAAATCATTCTACTCAAATTAGAACTATCAAAATCACAAGCGCAAAATCCTCCAACGTGCACATACGATGTTCTCTAACTTTTCACCTTTGATCCGGAAGAAGTGATCACTTCTTTTGCTTTGTGAATATTATGGTTTTTGTCGTAGCCGTCTTTTGATGGCAATAACAATTAGTTGAACAATAATCTCATATCACAACTCCATATTAATTTTAATAATCACAATCATCTCCATTAACAAATTGTAATTTAATCAAAAAATTAGAGGTATTCATATGTGAGACCCAATATAATATTTTACATATTAGTTCTTCTATCAATAAATATTTCATATAAGTGGATTTGATTAGACCACCAATGGCACTATCGATCCCCATGTATATATGTGCTTCCTTATATTATTGGACATAAAACAATTTTAAAACATATATAATAATAAATATTTTTTATATAATAAAATCCTTTCAAAAATTAATTGCCAGATTTTTATCCAACTTATAAGAAACACAATCTAAAATATTCTCTCCTATAATATAGGAGTGATAGATCCCATCTTGGAGCACTACAAACCTTGATGTATTTATTATATAAGCCAATGTATCCGTATATAACCTGCAATTAGCATAATCGGTTGACATTATCAAAGTAATATAATTTATACATAAGATTTAATAACATCATCATGTAATAAAGATTTTCTGTAACAAAATAACTCTTTTGTTCTATGACAGTGCTTGGTCTAAAAGTTTTGTATGGTTCAGTTCAATATTTGTCAACTACAAATATCCACAATGCTACAAAATCTCCATTTTAGTGGTTGAGACATACAATTCTATCACATATAGTAGTACAACATGTGATAACCAATAATTATCATATCAAATCATATTTTATTGCATATGTTATGAACTATTTTGGGTAGCAAGGAATATAGATAATCATGTCTCATTTTAATGATTTCTATACAATGCAAGCCCATAATAATATATCGTCAAACATGAATAATACGATACCCATAATTATGCATGTAACAAATAAAACTATTTTATTATTAAATATTAGCTAAATTTAGCTTTATAGGGAATACTAGGTTTCCACTCCTCTCTAAGGTTGCATGGCAGGGGTTTTCCTTAATATGTCATTCAAGCCACCATAATTGATGCATTTTTATATCTGTCTGTCCTTTGTTTTGGTGCTTATCGGCTTTATCGATATATATATATACAAACACAGAAGAAATTAACAAAACGTTTGGATCACATGTTTCCATTCAATTGAATGAAATAAAACCCACTTCTAATCAATTGACCCTCAAACTTCAAAATTTTTTCAGTAGAACAAATTTATTATATAATTTTTCTTTGGAAATAACAACTCCACTGACCCATTTATATATGGCTAGATAGATGTTTTGATGAAACAATTAACAAAAGTGAAAAAAAATGTTTTTGCAGGTGATAATATCAGTGAGTGCAGGACCATGGGATGCTCTGTTTCACAAAGGAAATTTGCCTGCATTTGCTGTGGCTTCTTTCTTTGCCTTTGTTAGTGCCTTTGTTGCATTTTTTGTGCTCCCAAAGCTGAAAACTTCCACCTTCTCTGCATCCCATTAATCTTGTCATATAGATGGAAAAAAACACTGTTAATAAGCAGGCGCTGATTGTATAAATCGCCGGCCTTAATAAGATTAAGAAGGGTATATATATGGACATGTTTCTGTATGTTTTATGTTTAAATATATTTTATGATAATCATTAATCAGGGGCTTCATGAAAACTTCATCCATAGTTTTGTTTTTTGTATAAAGATGGGTTATCCCCCAAATGGACGAAAGCTCTGTGTGTGCGCCTTCGAGATTTCTTAATGCATGGATGATTGTTGACGACTCTAGTTTTAGTCCCACTCTGTATTTTTTTTTTTTTCTTATTAAAAAACCTATATGTTCCTAGCAGATCACTAGATCTTCGCATGTTAGTATTTATTTTTATTTTTTTTTATTATTTTTTTTTTTGTAAGTGACAAGTGCCACCCCATGTTAGTATTTCTAAAAAGAAAATATCTTGTCCTTTAACTTTTTTAACAAGATAAACAACCTAATTGATCAAATACTTTTTCGTGTGTTTTCGTTTCGGTCACCCAATTTTAAAAAATTATGATTGAGTCCCTTATTTTTAGTTTTTATTACGATTTTATCATCCGAGTGTACGCGTAGTATATGGCAGGTCAAATGTCAGCTCTAAAAAAATATATGCCACGTAGTATACCACATGTGATCGCCGTTAAAGGCATATGCTCGAGTGACCAAATCGTAACAAAAACTAAAATAAAAGACCAAATTGTAAATTTTTTTTAAAAACTAAGTGATTAAAATGAAAACACATGAAAAGGTAGATGACTATTTAGGTTGTTTACCCATTTTAATATTATTATTTTATTTTATTTACTATTTAATATCCTAATTTGTTATGGCCAATCGAGGATATCGAGCTAGTCTAGGCCAAGCAAGCTTAATTAGCCACAGGAGCCCATGCAGGCTCGTGTGGCCATGGCTCATCGGGTTAGAGCTGGCCCGATAGCTAAGCAAGCTCACAAAGACTCGTTGTGTAGCTGGCCCTCATAGGCTCCTAGCTCCATTTGGGTTTGGCCAACCATAGTAAGTTAAAAAGTTCAAACAAATATAAAAAAAAAAAAGTAAAATGGTTAATTTAAAAAATTGAGGAGGAAAGAGATATTTTTATTAAAAGTACCAAGATAGCTTGTCGTGGTTGAGTGAGCTTGCCTGGTCAGGCAATCACCAGCACAAGAGGGCTCACTAGGGCCAAGCGAGCTCACCTTGGTCTCGACCAAGTTTTCTGTGTCTAGGCAAGTTTGCTTAGGTCTTCAAGAACACTCACATAGCTTGCTAGTGCTCAACAAGCTTTTCCAATTGATGGACCCAACCTAATATTTGGGAGCCTTATCGTGTCTCCTTGAGGATGAGATAGGCCTTATTGGCTCTAATGGGCTCTCCCATGTTTGGGCAATCACAAGATAAGCTCGCCAACAAAAATTGAGAGAAAAAAGGAAAAGATAAAAGGTAAACATGAAATTTAAAAAAATAAAAATAAAAAATTTCTAAGAAAATTTGTCCAACTAGGGACCTAGAATTGATTTTCAAAAACCACTCTGGTCATATACAACATGGATAAGGGCTTGTAAGTCATTTCATTTTTTTCATATTGACAGAAGGAAAACTATCTTCTCTTTAAATTGTTATTATTATATTATAATACATGTCTTTTGAAAAAATTGTGTACCCTTGAACTTTTGAATAGAAAGGAGAATGAAGTACTAACTACCTTGTTACATGAGTGGCTAAAGGGCCATGATAATATGCATCAAGTTATTGAGTATGGACGATTAGCTCCCGTATTCGAGGTCTCTTGAGTGTTGCCCATACTTAATCTTCCTTTCTTGTTCTTGTTGTTTTTTGGTGTCACATTTATTAAACTTTTTCATCTTTGATGGACTATATTACTTTTATTTCTTCGGTTTCTCTTTTGTGTTTGTACTCTTCAGTCGGGTCCCTTTCCTTCTTAGTTTGTTAGTTGTTCTTCTATTGTCTTTGTTTTGCATGTTTATACTCCAATTGAGTCCTTTTCCAGTTGTCTCTTGATTTTCTATTCATCAAACATATTTTATCCATCTTTTTAAATAATAATAATAATAATAACACGTCTTTTTTTTATTTATAAATTGGACAAAACACTCACCTCAACCCTTGTAAAAGGAAGTTGATCCCTCGACTTCTCACTTAACAGGGAAGGAAAATGCCATCCTTTCTATTGCGAAGGTAGCATTCTATTAAATAGTTGCTAATTGCTTTATGTGCCCAAGCATTTTTCACATGTAAAAGGTATAAATTATACAACTTAACATAAACATTTGTCTAAACGAGAAACAAAGTCCGGTATAAATTAAACAAATTAACATAATATATATTAATTAAATAGTTGGTACTTCTTGCTTTATTAGCCCCCCACTGCAAAAGACCGTGCGAAGATTTTAAAAAGCCCTAAGCTTTAATAGCCCTCCCAACCCATAAGGTAAACAATTAATTTGCGACCAATGTGCGTGCTCTTAACTATATTACACTTGTCTTATTTGTCAATCCCTTTATATATAATCTATCTTAATTTCTTGCTATTAAGCATGCCCCTACCCTTAAAATAGCCTAATGTGTAATAATAACTATAACTATTACAAGAAAAAATTATTTGAGCACAAATTATGTGTGATACTGTATTGTTACCTGCACAAACAACTAGTCCCTAAAGCAACACTTGAGGTTAAGGGGGCAAAATCAAATTAATCAGCAACAACATCAAAATGCATCTTGAAGTTCCTAAGATCACATCTAGAACCAAGCAATCAAGAGGAGAAGGTAGTTGAGTAGAGAGCATGGCATCTATATGACTATTTCACCTCTCTTGGTGTTTCAGGGTTTATTTTGGTTATTGAGTTGTAGCCTTCACTATTGTTGTTCTTTTTTATTTCTCCCCCTATGTTTGTTGTCTTTTATCAATTTTCACTACTAGTGGACCGATTGTTCTCTTCCTTTGTCTTAGTTGTGTGCGTTTTATTTTTTATGAAGTTCGGGATTTATCCAATTTTTTTAAAAAAATACTGTTATTTAATCTGTACATGCATGTATCCTTTTATATATATATTATATATATATACCCTTATACACGTGTGTATATATGGTCTGATGTCTGCCAGCTGAGAGCAAGGGAGGTTGAATTATTGGCTGTGAAGAAGATGGAGGTGGAGTTGGGAGGGCTGAAGAATGTGGAAGCTTCAGCGTTCTCCGGTGACGGAGCTCCGGCGAGTGATCAGGCAGCTACTCCGGCAAGCTTAATGAAACTGATACTATCAAGCATGGTTGCTGCTGGTGTGCAGTATGGCTGGGCTCTCCAGTTTGCTCTCTTAACATCCTATGTTCAGGTTCTTAATTTGTACCATGCATCATAATTGAAGACTCTTTATTCTTAAAAATAAGATAGCGAATGGGTTTTTTTTTTTAAAATGTAATATTTTGTTGTATCTTAAATTTTTTAAACTTATGTTTCTAAATATCTGGGAAAAATCAAATTAAATAGCAGGAGATCAAGATAAAAGGCAATTAGCATTATAATTTTGTTATTTCTTTTTTCAAACAGAATAGAAAGATTGGAATATTCATTTCTCATCTACATATGACCATATATTTATATTAATTTCGTTGGATTTAGTTTGATTATTTCGAATTTAATTTGATATTTTTTTTACAAAACTTGTATGTTTTTTTTTCGTTATCACCGAGATTGTCCATCCGCTTTGGAGTGTGGAATATAAATTTTTATTTTTTTAATAAAATAGATAAATCACTACTTTATATACATAAAAAAAGGCGAAATTTTTTTTTATATTTTATTTTCCCTTGTGATATGAATAATTACAAATCAAAAGATTTTATATAGGAGACATGACAACCAAATTTTCACGTTCTTATAGCATGGTTCATATGACAAAACGTTTGTCCATACTCCAAAGTGGGGTATACTGATTGAAAAAAAAAAAATCAAATTAGAGCATCTTCTCCAATCTATACATATGCAACAAAAGTCAGAAAAAAGGATTGAGATTGCTCATCCAATAAAACATTTTTATGAGTACCTTGAATTCAGGTAGTACTTGTTTTATATCTTTTGCCTTATTATTTATTTATTTATTTATTACAGACTCTTGGATTACCACACTCTCTTTCTTCAATCATGTGGCTATGTGGCCCTGTTGCAGGCTTCCTAGTGAGTTACTCTAGTGTTGCCAATTTGCTATTTTCTATTCTAAATTTGATGGATAATTTAATCTGTGAAAACATGTTAATAATTATTAGGTTCAACCTTCTGTTGGTGTTTGGAGTGATAAATGTCATTCAAAGTTAGGAAGGAGAAGACCATTTATACTTACAGGCTGCCTTTTGATCTGTGCTTCTGTGAGAACTTACAAAATACATAAAAAAAAGATTTAATTGTTTATATTTGTGTGAGTTCATCGAAAAACTTATTTATTGAAATCTTCGAAAAATAGGTACTTGTCATTGGTTTTTCTTCAGATATTGGATATGCACTTGGTGATACAAAAGAACACTGCAGGTTAAATTAAAACCATTAATTATCTTATGATTAAATTGGATAAATGACAAACAAAACTATACTATAATTCATTGTTTTTATATGCAGTGTCTACACTGGAAAACGTTGGAAAGCAACAATTGTATATGTTGTTGGCTTTTGGATGCTTGATTTTTCCAACAACACAGTGCAGGTACTTCTTTGTTTGATACATATATACAATTTACTACTTTTCAGTTCTGAATTTTAAGAACGGGTGATGAACTGCAGGGACCATCTCGTGCACTAATGGCAGATCTTGCAGGTGAATCAATTGTATCATAACAATGTTAATGTTTATGTGAAGTCTAATTAATTTGCATGAAATCTTGGTAGGTCCTGGTAGATTCACAGCAGCAAATGCAATAATGTGCTCATGGTTGGCATTAGGAAACATACTCGGTTATGCTTCGGGTGCAAACGGGTCTTGGCATAGGTAAATCGCTGACAATTTGTCTGCCTACAAACAACAATGTCTTTAGTTTAACTGACAGTGAGGTTCTTTGTGCAGTTGGTTTCCATTTCTGAACACAAGAGCTTGCTGTGAAGCCTGTGCAAATCTAAAGGGTGCTTTTCTAATTGCTGTTGTGAGTTTATGCACATAGAAAAACTGCAAAATTGGTTGATTAGTTTATCATTTTTCAAATCTGAAAAGTTTTTTGAATTTGATGAGCAGGTGTTTCTTCTTTTCTGTTTATCTGTTTCTCTGTTTTTCGCCAAAGAAGTCCCACTTGAAGGAAAGACCAGAATGGCTACTGCAAATGAACCAATATCAGGTGTAATTGAACTTGTGAAAAGTTTCAGACATTTACCTCCTGGAATGCCTCCTGTTCTTATTGTCACTTTTCTAACTTGGGTACTACTACTTGTTTGACATAAGTTTGAAATAACAAAAATACTTGTTTTAGTTTGAAGATTAAAATCACATTTCCACCTGAATATTTTAGTTTTCTGCTTAACAGCTATCATGGTTTCCGTTCTTCCTATATAACAATGATTGGATGGGCCGAGAAATTCATCATGGTGATCCAGAGGGAACTAAAGCTCAAAGAAAAGCTTATGAGAATGGAATTAGAGATGGTTCATTTGGATTGCTATTGAACTCAGTAAAGAAAATAAAGCCATTGATTTTTTTAAAAAATTCTTAAAAATGTTAGTATGTCACTGACTCATTGCTGATTCTTCGTTGCAGATTGTTCTAGGAATTAGTTCATTTCTCCTCGAACCAATGTGCCGGAAACTTACAACAAGAGTAGTGTGGGCTATTAGTAACTTCGTATTGTTTTTCGCCTTTGCTTCGATGTCCATTGTGGGCATCTGGTCTACAAATGGCTATTCATATGGTGTGAAGGAAGTAGAACAAGTGAATGGCAGAGTAAGAGCTGTAGCTCTTCTTATATTTGCACTTCTTGGTTTTCCTCTATCCGTAAGCACTATTAATCACACTTATCAATGTTTTTTACTTTCTGAATTTTTGCTTAATTTGATCTTTTTTGGTCTTTATTCATGATCATGATCAGGTGTTGTTTAGTGTTCCTGCCGCTGTTGCGGCGCAATTAGCTGATATTGGCGGAAATGGACAAGGTTTGTTAATATTTGATGAATTTTTTCATAGTATTAGAGCTTAGTTTCGGGTCGAATTGATGTTATTTTATCTGTTGCAGGGTTAAGCATAGGAATTTTGAATATATCCGTTGTCATACCACAGGTATATAAAACTATTTTGCAAAAGATTTTATAGTATTGTTTGATAACAATAAGAGAAAATTACTTTAAACATTACAAAATTTGGAATTTCGTTCACCTGCTTATTTATTTTATGTTTAATCTATACATTTTCTTAAATTTTCCTTTAATTAAACTTCAACGATCTAGTGTTCTACATCGCATCAAATCATTGGACGTATCGGTTATTTTAAAAGATCAAAGTGTACTTTTCGTCTCTAAATTATATGTTTACATTTATTTTGATCCTTTTATACAAAAAATGTTTATTTAATTCTTGAATCAAGAAGAGTATGAAAATAGTTCTTTAACCTATATTATATGTTTTGATTAAAAAATAAATTAACAAAGTGGGAAAATGGTTATGCAGGTGATAATATCAGTAAGTGCAGGGCCATGGGATGCTCTGTTTGACAAAGGAAACTTGCCTGCATTTGCTATGGCTTCTTTCTTTGCCTTTATTAGTACTTTTGTTGCATTCTTTGTCCTTCCAAAGTTGACAAACACTGCCCATTAATCTTTGTAACATTGGTGGAAATAACACTACTTAATAAATAAACAATCTTTAATTATATAAATGGCCGGCCATGATAAGATCAACAAGTACTATATATATACATGTACATGTTTCTATATGTTTTATATTCAAATATATTTTATGACAATTAGGGGCTTCATGGAAGCTTCATTCCTGATTTTGTGTTTTTATAAAGCTGTGTTATTAATAGCTTTATCAGGCCAAGCTCTTTCACATGTAACTTGAATAAATTAATAATATTAACATAATATATATAACTGCATTTCAAGCTCAAAAGCCAAACTTAAATATTGAAATCCAAATCAAGTAAACTTTTTTTTTTATTATTTTTTTTTGAAAAGGTGGATAAACCACATACATTCAACAAATCCAGACGAACAAAATACAACAGAAGTCCACTAGCTGTGGAACCCAAGGAAACAACAAAAAGGAGGAACAATAGGTTTCCTCCTGACCCACAAAAAAAAACAACGTACTACCTCACAAACTCAGCCAGTGCCTCCTCAGTCGTGTGAGCCGCCACTGCCCCTCAGACTGAGGTCCCGTGAACTCTAAACTACGCCGAATAGAGGAAATAAAATCCTCAAGCGTCGATCTCAATCCTTCTGAAGCTGCAGAGAACCAAGATAATATGAAATGATCAGTTTTAACTACAACAGCATGCGGGCACACATTTATCAGAAAATATAACATCATTTCTCGTAAGCCAAATCGCCCACACGAAAGCTTTAATTACCCCATCCCCAACCACGTGGGAAACGGCCGGCAAAGCATTCCTCCAGGCCCCCCACAGAAACGACATCGAACTCGGAAGCGACGGCAACTGGACAACCCTACTAATCTGCGCCCACACCTCAAGGGAGAAACGACACTGCAGAAAAAGATGATCCACCGATTCCACCACTTCGTGACACAGCACGCATGTGGCAGTCGGAAGCTTGTTGCACCTGCACTTAGCTAAATTTTCAAAGGTAAGGATTTTATCCTTCCAGACCAACCAATTGAAAATATTGACCTTCCTCAGGCAAGGGCCCTTCCAAAAGTACTTAGCAATAGGGCACCGAAGTCCCCCGTCATTTAGTCGATCGTAGAAGGATTTAACCGAGAAGGATCCATTGACAGTCAAACTCCAAAGCTTAAAATCTTTTCCAAGCCTACAAGGAAAGTTCCTATTGGCAAGCACAAGAGGAGGGCTAGATCACCAAAGGTGAGGCCTAGCTAAAAACAGTAAACACATGCTCACAGAAAAGAAAAAGGGAAAGCCGGAAAGGAAACAAGAAGCAATAGCCGCCAAACAGAAGAAAAGAGAGGCACCATTCCAAGGAATGGTGAGCGCCACACATGCTTTTCTTTATTAATGCCATACAAAATGGTCCAACACCATGACTTTCTCCATTGCCATTACATACAACAGATCCAAAGAACCTCTTCAGAATCCAAATAAAAACTTAATTTTGAGATAATTGATTTAACTGTAAGTACAACACAATTAATTCAATATTTAACCAAATAGAACCACATATATATATATATATATATATAAGCCTCCTTAGAGGTCATTATATCAACATCTAACCACTCATAAATCCCAATCCCACCCATTCTCTCTTTTTCACTTTTCATCTTTTCTACAAAAATTCTACTAATGTCTGTTCTCTCTTTTATACTTTTCATCTCTTCTGCAGAAATTCTACAAATGATGTCCGTCTGCAGAGGAAGCATTACATATATATATATATATATAGTACTTAATTTTTTTCTCAAATTAATGATCAGATCTAAAACACAATAAAATTCAACAACAAAGAGAACACCTAACAAGCCCATTCTCATTACACTCAGGACACCTACACCAAAACCCACCTCCATATACATATCCATCATCATCATCTTCATCATCATCCTCCACAAACACTTTACAACTCCCTGAACACCTCCCACACAACACAAACCTCACTTCTCCACACTCCTCACAATCCCCTCCTCCACCACCACCACCACCACCACTACCACTACCTTTCCCTATCTTCACCATTTCACACCCATCCAACACCTTCCCCAACTCCCCTCCTTCATGCATTCTTCTCACCTCCTCTACCCCTCCCAAATACTCCCCTTTAACAAACAAGGCCGGCAATCTCCCTCCCTCCTTCCCTACTAACACCTCATGCAACTCCTCCTTAAACCCTCTATCCATTGACACATCCCTCTCATCCACTCTCACCTTATAACTCCTCACTATCTCCCTCACCTCCTTGCACACATTGTATGTCTCCCTTATCCCTCTCAAGCTTGTCATGTATATCACCACTTTCCCTCCTCCTCCCACCCAACTCTCCAACCTCTGCTTCACCTTCATCCCTTTCTTTGCATCTATCCTCTCTTGGAACTCCATTATCCTTGTTCTCACTATTCCTGTCAAATCAGGTGTTTTCCGGCAACTCTCTTCTTCGTCCTCCTCCACCTCCTCGTATTTTGATCTTCGTAGCAGTACTTCTGACGCCATCTTTTCCGGCTCCGGTGACCGGAGGAGTTGCCGGTGTTGTGGTGATAACTCCAATAAGGTTTTCCTGAACGAGCTCACCACCTCCGGGTCCACGTATTCTGTGAACGGCGTCGAGTTCTGCATGGCTTTGCATGGCGTCCCTATTGGAGTCACGTCCTCTAACCCTTCCATCAGCTCCCATGCATTGATTGTTTCCGGCACCGGCGCCGGCGCCGGAGTCAGTTTGGGGTGATCGTCGTTGGAGGCTTTCATCATGGCTTCGTCGGAGATGTCATGGTCGAGCTTGAGCGAGCCGAGAGTGCAGGACTTGAGAGTGATCCGGTGGTCAAGATCGGTGCCGGTGGAGTGGGCGTTGGCCGGCATGGAACGGCTGTTGAATAGACGGCCGGAGAGGTTCCGGTGACGGTGCCGGCGAGCCTGTTTGGAGCTTGTGCAACCCATGGGTTGATGGCTTCGTTGTAGACTTGCAGTGGGGATCAATCAATGGAATTGGAGATTAATAATTGTTGTAAATTGTAACTATAAGAATAATGAAAACATTTGCTTGTTTATTGGGATTAGGGTTTAGTGAAAGAAGGAGTGATTACCTTTGAGTTGAAGCGAGGGCAAAAGAAGATGAAGATCAATGGAATGTGTAGGAGAAGAAGAGGAGTGGGATGTGGCCATCCATTGGAGAAGAAGAGTGGGAATCCATGGATTTCTCTTCTTCTTTCTTATTCTTGCCTTTTTAATCAGGGGCTAATAGATACAGAGGGAGATATATAAATAAGTAATTTTTTAAAGATTAAAAAACTGAAATTGGTTTCTAAGAAAAGAACGAGACATATGGAAGTGGACGGTGCCGGACTTGAGAAACAGGAATGCTACTTTTTTTCCCCCTAATTAAGTACGTGTATAAATATATATATATATATATATAATCATGAAAACTTTTTTTTTATAAAAAAAAAAACCAAGTGTCGAGAAAACCCATAGCTATAGAGTTTATCCTCTAACACACATGTACTCTTATCAACACGGCCCCACCCCCACTTATTCTGCTGAGATTTGTGCACATCCCTTCTTTATCTTGACAAAAAACACACATGTGTACTCTCATTATATGTAAGCTGAGGTTCAAACATGTCTCCTCAGTAGAACATAAATATCTATGAATATCGTGTGGAAAAAATTATGTTTTAATATAATAGACTAAGAGGTCATTAATAATTAAGAAAACGTTCAAGTCTTATATTTCGAGTTCATATTTTACACGTAATCACAATTAAAAGGCAAAAGCTTGGTTCTTTCAAAATGGTTTTAAATTCAAATTTTTATAGACATAAAAAATCTAGTGGGTCAAAAACATCATTAAAAAAAAAATCATGTTTAAGGAATCTAGTGGCATTTAGGTGGCTTATTTTCATGGGATGACTTCTGTGTCACTGTTGAGTTCTCTTGTCTTGTCCAGTCTAGCTGAGTTTGTATGACTAACTTTTTACTATCTGAATGATCGACATTGCAAACCGTTTTTTGGAATGAAATTTTGGCTATGCAAAAGACAATCCATGTTCCCTTGGATCATCTGCAAGGATTTTAATGCGATTGTTTTTTAGAACAATAATGAAAAGGGGTTCAAATTAGAAGGATATTAAAAATACTAACCGATTTGTTCAATATCTCATGCCTCAAATGCCCTCTTAAAACCTCGCAAAATATGCGTACTTATCTGGATGACAATGTGCATACATTGCCACAAAACAGAGGAAATTGTGGATCATCTACTACCTTATTTAACACCCCAAGCACCCCATTATTATTCAACACCCCAAGCACCCTCTCTACCATTAAGGAGAGGCTTGGTCCAATTGGGGAACTGATAATGTACTAATATTGACTGGCTTTGGGAATCTTCTTATGCAGGTAATTTGTTGGACTATTTGGATGGAAAAAAATATTCTCATTTCTAATTGCATTGCATACTTTCATTTTTTTTTCTTTTTTCTATTTGTAAAATTGATCATATGCTTACTGTTTGGGTAAAATGCAACTCCAAATACTAAAAAGGCCAAGTTCGAGGAAATGTTCTCAGCAATCAAATGAAACCTCAACTTAAAATAAAATTCACTAGATTTGGGGAAATTATAGTGAGCCCCGAGTAATTCGAACAACTGAGAGGAGATAAGTGATTGTTAGTGCAACCGCACTATTTATTAGGCATGATTTGACACCAAGACAAGATGACGTGGCAACCATGGTGACAAGGCATAATTAATGACATGAAAATCTTGGTGACATGGCAAGGAGACTTGGGGTGCAAGGCAAATCATCCTAACTATGGTGGAGCTATTTTTAGTAAGTCTATAACATGGAGAAAAATATCTTGAAAATCTTTGTGGTATTATTCTTGGTAACTTGTTTAACTTGAAGACAAGATCATATCAAGATCATACTTAGAGAGATATGATTGAAGACTAAATATGGTGGAGCTTATTTGAAGAAATATCTATTCATGGTATGAATGAAGAAGATATAATTTGAAGAATCCTTGATGATTGAATTGATTGATTGAAGATCTATTATTGGGAAGACTTGAGGACCAAACTTGGGTGAATTGAAGATCAAGTTTGGAGAATCTTTGAAGACCAAACTTGGAAGATTGAAAACTAAGTTTGGCAAGTTTCATGAAGACACACAAAGACGTGCGCCTCTTGCGAGGGGACTGCGTGATGAGAAACTGAGGAGGTAGGCTAGTTGCCGGCAGTCGGGATCGGGAGATTTGGCTGCATCGATTCAGACTAAGCATGACCAAGAGGTTGATGGGTTTTGAGGTCGTCCGCAACGTAACCAGAACTCAGTCAAGTCAGCAGTCAGGGCCATGTTGCAACTTATGTTACAACAGGAGTTGCAACAACTAATTTCGGAAGGTTTTAGTAGCCAAGGAGATTCGAAAAGAGGTACATGTTATATTTGGGATGTTGAGGCGTCTATATAAGCTATTTTGCTCGTAGATTATAAGTGTGACCGGAGCTAGAGAGTGTGGGTGCACAAGATAATCTAGAGAGAGTAGTGATCTTTGTTTGTGAGCGTTGAGTGACAAGTGTTTGTACTCATGTATTTTCACCTCTTTTAGTGGATTGTTTATCTCCGGGCTTGGCCCCCCAGACGTAGGCAAGTGTACGCCGAATTGGGTTACCAACGTCGTGTGTCTCTTTCTTGTTTGGTTTGTTTATGCTTGTATGAGTATTTGAATGTTTCCTAAAACCCACAAACCACACCGGTAGACATTGATGTTTTAATTTTTTTTGTTTTTCACCTTCTTTTTCTGTATTTTGTTTTATTCTCCACTTTTGGTGGATCTTTACTTAGTTGCTAGTCACTTTTGGCTTTTTCTTTTTTTTGCTTTGTACAATATTGTGTTCCGATCCTTTATATACTTTATTTTTTCAATGCAATATATATATGTATATATATATATATATATATATATGAGGATGCATCTTCTGCCAACGTTCACAGATTCGTAATCTGTGAACGTTGATATGGGCCGTTGGATTTCAATCCAACGGCTGCACACCATTCTATGAACAGTAACACTGTGCACTATTCATAAGCACAGTAAAAAAGTGGGGTGTACAGTATTTTAATCTGAACCATCCAATCAATCTCAGCACAGTAACTGAATCAATCACAGTCGTCCAATCCTATTAAATTACTGTACATCATCTGTAATCAACTCAAAATATTTTGTTGATTAGTTTAAGTTTTTTAAATATATGTTTTTGGATCTATTTCTGGTATCAACTAAAGTCATGAAAGGTCAATTAACTTCATGAGATAAAAAGGTGATTTCATGCAAAGCAGAAATATTATTTGTCCAAAAACTATGGGCAAGTTTATACAGTTCGCCAATGGCAATAATGCAGAAGGCTCTAGATTGAAAGAATAAATGAATTATGAAACGTAATCATACTTTGAGTTCCTCAATGAACATTTCTCATGAATCTCTAGAAATAAACCTTTTTTGTTGTTTTCTATGATTTGATTAATTTGTAACCAACATGTGTATCTTTATATTATTCAATGACATCCATTTGCTTTGATGAACATGAATATTCTCCCATTAATCCCATTAATTATTATTATTATTATTATTATTATTTCACAACTAAAACTAGATTGGACAAAAATTAAAAACAACAACAACAATTTCCACAATAATTTTATATGATAAATGAGATGTGTTTAAGATCTAGTGTTTTTATTTGTATTGTCAATAGAATCAAATTTAAATTAAGAATAACTAGCTAGTAAATACAAGTAGAAATCCATATGATGCAACCCAATGCGTAAGAACTTAAAATACATTTAAAATATTAAAAGAATGAGATGTAGCTGCTTCGAACTCTGTAAATAAATAAATTAATATGGCCCAATATAACAACAATGCCTTTAAAATGAAGGGCCTCACATTCATAGCCCACTTTCAATTTGTTTTGCTTTGACCATTAATTTGATTTCTTTACTTTTTCTTTCCCTTTTTACATGTATGAAAATAGCATTTTATTCTAAAAATTTAATAGTCATAAAAACATTACACTATTAAGATTCATAAAAAAATAGAAATATTATAAAAAATTAATATCCAGTTAAAGGATATGATTTTCAAGTTTTATTGATAACTATATTAACATTTTTTTTATAGGGTATATGTGCACTTAAAAAAAATTAATAAATATAATTGTTTTAGTGATAATTTTGGATTGTTTAGTCAGAGATTTTGGGTGATCCTCACGTTATTCCACTGAATAAAATACCATTTTACCTTTAAAAAATAATAAATTGAATATTTGAATCAAAGTTTGTTTAAGACACAATTTTAAAATCAATATCCTTTCAATCTAGCGCTTTTTATAATTATTGTTAGGGATAGTTTTTAGTTTTGTTTTTAAAACTTTTCTTATTGTATTTTTAATTTTTAAATTTTTAGTAGAATATTAAAAATATTCTTAGTATCAGTTGTAAAGACCCTATGGGCGGTGATAGTGAGCTCACCCTCAATTTTGTACCAATAAGAGGGAGTATTGAAATCACTCTCTTAATTACTAGGTGGGCGGACGTATTAAACGTAGTAGTGTGAGCTTGTCAGTGACTTCCCCTTACCACTGGAGGAGTGTCAAGGAGGAGAAGAGCATACCATGCAAGACCTTACATGAGTGAATAAGATAAAAGTAATTTTATGATTTTATTTTCATTTAGATTTATAAGTAAAAGTTATAAAAATAAAAAATGTTTTGAGTATTTGATAACTTTAAAAGGTTTTTTGGAAATCGAAGCAGTATGACTGTTTGAGCAACAGCCGTTATTTTCCTGATATTATTATTATTAGTTGATAAACCTACATTGAGAACTCGTTGGCAGTATGATCTTGCACCGAATGCATACATGCATGCATGAATCATGATGAAGAAAGCCAAGTTGATAAAAAGGAGTGTCTGTGTAACCCATGGCCATGGAGACACGATGGTGTACCCACCCGACCAAAACATGGCATGGTTCCACCCAGATATGATTGGATCCAAGTACCAACTACCACATCAATAACTAAGCTGCTTACACTAACTAAAAACCATTTTCAAACATTAGCATATTTTTCTCCATCTCATCATTTCATGCAAAACCACCTTTTTATTTTAATTGCTAGGCCCTTCCCAACCCCTTTAAGCCATGTTTTCAAACCGGTTCAACCGGGTTGAACCAGATCTGACCAAGAAATCAGGTCGGTCGGGGTATAATGTTGACCCAGTTGACACGGGTGAATATCCGGTGAACCGATCAACTTGGCCCAGTCGAACCGGGTCAACCTAATTATATTATTATATATTTAAAATTAAGACTTTAAATAATAAATATGTAAACATAGGAATTATGTATCAAATTTACTTCAAAATCAAAATCAAAACTCAATGCATGATTCATAAGTTTTATTTATTAAATTGTATTGTGAAACATAAAAACTTATATTTTGTTAATTTCTATTTATTATTATGTTATATTTCTATTTATTATTATGTTATATTTTGTTTGAATTTATATTTAGGGTATTAAATTAATATTTATAAATTATAAAAAAAATTATTTATTTGCTGAATTTTTATATTGTTGTTTTTAAAATTTTTATTAATTTATAATATATTATATTTATGATGGGGTTAATGCGCTTTGACCCCGGTTCGACTATTGACCCATGACATGAAAGCTTTCATGGGCCATATCCCGAGTCGGGTTTCAAAACATTGCCTTTAAGAGACTCACAATGTAGTTTATGTACTTGATTGTAAATTATCATCTCTAATTACATTTAAGGGCGCGGTTCATATTAGGTGTAATTAGTGGTAAGAAAATTACCCAACCCACTTCATACCATGAAATGAGAAAATAACACTTTTTTAGTTTAATTTTAAACTAAACCAGCATCAAGATTTTTTTAAATTAAATGAGAGAAACAAAATTTTATATAAACTTAATTACATCCCTTCAATTCAGAATTTTTTTTTAATTTTTACAAAATGAACATCATAATTAATCATGGGAGGTGAAATTAAAATCTAGCCACTTCAAAAACAGTGTGACTTCCATCTTTTTTTCTTTTTTTTTTAATTTGAACCATTTTTTCAAAGTGAACATCTCCTTACTGTGGTTAAAAAGAATGCACTATTTTATAAGCTTTTATATATATATATATATATATAAGTGAATTGTTTAAGATTTATGCCCAACAAGTCATGTGAAGGGCTTGTTCCCCTCCAACTCAAGAAAGGTCCACAAACTTTTGACACTAGAAATAGTATGTATCATGGATTATTAGTTTAAGATGCTTCATAACAAGAGAGAGAAGAAGAAGATCATGATGACGATGAGAAAATAGAATCTATTTTAAAAACTAGACTACTCCTTGTGTCCTTTTCTTTCTCAGCCATCTCCTTCTTGGGTGTTTCTAGACTTATATATACATATATATATATATATATATTGATCATACGCCTCATCAATCTCTTATGTTTAATCAACTTAAATTTGAATAAAAATCAAGCGCTTCTTACAAAATCTTATAAATTTTGGAGGTGTTACTTTGGCTAGATTATCAAAAATGGAAAAAAGATTTATTATTTGAAACAGATGAATTACATTACAAACAGTTACATATATACTTTTATTATTATGTTGTATAATTCTCGGCATCCTAAAAAAATAGAGGTCTATTGAAATGGTTAAGTGGAGTTAATTAACCATTAATAATAGCACCTTCTTTTACATTTGAATATATTTAATTTAATGTGATTTTAATATTATATAATATATCACTTTGTTAATTAGTGAAGTGTGAAAAACATTGCATGACGTTGTAGTCCCAAAGAACCTTTGTACTAAATGGCCCAGTTTGAGTCTAACCTCAAACCAAAGAGTGTCCACTAACAAATATCTCAGTCACATTCCATCATTAGCTTTTAACCATATATTCCTTAATAGTTTTTTTTTTTAAAAAAATAAATCATTCGCTCTATTACTTGCACTAGTTCTCTCCCATTCTATGTTTTAATCAATGCCTCCGGACTTGCTAATATAATAACGTATATCTATATATAACAGGCAAGTATACAGTTTTTTGTTTTTGACTAAGATGAGCAACTAGGTCATTAAAAGAAACACAGGCGTGCATAAACTTTGGTAGAGCGAATAGAAGTGTGGCTCATATACATGCATGTGGGCACTAGGACCACCTAAGCATAACCATTGTTCATACTCAAAAATATGCTTTCACCAATAAATTGAACTCTCGTCAAACGGCTTGATCAGGAATCTAAAGCTGCGGTTGAAAGTCTTCCCAGACATATTGATGACAGGTGTATAGATGAATTAGCACGTGCGTACATGGAGAAGTTCGATAGAAGAGTATTTCGGTAATTTGGCGGAGACGAGATTTTATGGTTCGACCAGGCCTATTTGATGGGAAACCGGTTAAAAACAAAAGTCACAGTTTGTGTCCCACAAACTCGTGAGTTATACCAAAATTTGGCCAAATTCCATCGTAGGGTTTAGGGTTTAGGGTTTTGCCCTTTTTAGTAATAATTGATTTCGTTATATCTTAGGATAGAAATCTCTGATTTGTGAGTTGTTTGTGGCAATAGTCTTTATTTTGTCAGATCTTTTATTTTCGTGCTGATATTTGAGAATTTATTATTTTTGGTAAATTTTTAAATTATCTCTTTTCTTAGTGCTATTTTCGCATATTTAATTTAAGCCTACGGACAAAAAGAAAAAATCAGTTTTGTGATCATCATTTTCATTGAGTAATAAGATTTTACTCTTTTTCAATCCTGGTTATCGTTATTCAACAGATGTTGGAAGGCTTATTATCGGGTATTTGTGCGCGAATCAACAGTCTCCTGGTTATCGTTATTCAACAGATGTTGGAAGGCTTATTATCGAGTATTCGTGCGCGAATCAACAGTCTCAAGTATACCGCTGTATCACATATCCATTACTACAATCCCAAGAGAGGAGAATATTGCTGATGAGCCTACTGCTTATGAACGCCTTAACCCACCATTGTCTCTTTTCTTCAGGGGCTTAGATAGACCAAATTGGATGAAAGAGATCTGTGCCGGTCACAATCTCTTATTTTGATATTTCTGTTTTTATTGTATTTGTTTTTTCTCTGTTTTAGCTCTTAGCTCTTTTGCTTAAAAAAATGAATTGAACTCTGGTCACTTGTGAAAAATTTTACAAGTACTCAAACACCAACAACACTATTCGTAGTTGCCCAAGCAAATATATAGTTAGGAGATTCAGCTTTTTTTTTTTTTAGTTATATATATTATATGATACGGGTGTTGCATGTATAAAAAGAGAAAGAAAGAGAGGGGGAAACCCATTAAGGAGAGAAAGAAGAAAGAAGAAAGAAGAAAGAAGAAAAGGACATGACGAAGGCCACGAGGGGGGGTGAGAGACAAAAAAGCCCAGCCTAGCTTTGGAGTTAGGGTTAGGGTTAGGGTTAAGTGTGAAGTGTGTTGTGCTTGCATTGGCCATGAAGGTGATGTATGAGACACTGAGAGAGAACCCTCATGCACGATTAGCTGTATGTGGGTTAGGTAGCAACCCCTGCACCCATTTGGGTCCCATTCCCCCCTTATTTATAAGATTCTCTCTTAATATATATATATATATATATAATAATAATAATAATAACTTATTCATTTTCATTATTATTTATTTATTTATTTATCAATCAAACATAAGAAATACAACCCACTTCTCTTATTTTATTCTACGACCACCATAACAAATACAACCCATATGTCCATTAGGCATACCAGATAATTTGTATTTTTTTATTTTCTTTGTCTTTATTTATCAACAATCATAACTGTAGATATAAACGACAAGTTAGCTAGGATAATTCATTTTATTTATAGTAAAGTTATTTTTATTTAATTAATTTATTAGAATATTTTCATAGAAAAAATGGATGCTCTTTTCTAAGCTCTAAGTTCATTTCATTTCATTGGTGTGTATGGTGTACATAGTCCTAGCTGAAATCATGTACTTGTACTTAATTAGAATACCATCCATGTTCAATATATATACATATACACACACAAAGAAAAAAAAAAGAGTTATTTATTAAGTGATAATCTCCAAAATCACTCATCTTTAACACTGACCAATCAAAATATTTACACCTATATAGTTTTTATTTTATTTTATTTTATTTTATTTATTTAACATCTCTTTTTATTATTTTTCTCCAAATTCCAATGATATATCTCTCCATCTCCTCTGGACAGTCTCTCTCACATCTCTCTCTCTCTCTCTCTCTCTCTCTCTCTCTCTCTCTCAGTTCCTCTTCTCCTTCTCCTTCTCCTTCTTGTTCTTGTTCTTGTTCTTCAAATTAAACATCAATCACACAAACACAAATACACACACAATATTGATTGAAGATCTCTCCATTGATCATTGGATGAGTTTTCCATGTCTCTAGAGCAAATGGCATGCAATGGCATGGCCTCCCCTTTCTTCCCACCAAACTTTCTTCTCCAAATGCAAACCCCTCATGAAGATCACCATGAACATACCCAACCTTCTTCCACCACTCTCTCCCCTCTCCTTCCTGCCACTACCCCTTGCACAACCACCCCTCCAGACTTCAGAGGTCAGTATACTCATCATCTAATACATCAAATATAACATCATTGTTATATATTTTTGCTAATTAAAGTAATCAAGATGCATGGTTTGCATATGGCAGCAATGCTTGGCAAGAGATCCATGTCATTCTCTGGTATTGAGCCATGTGAAGAGATGACTGGAGATGATGACCTCTCTGATGACTGTTCCCAAGCCGGTGAGAAGAAGAGAAGGTTAAACATGGAGCAAGTGAGGACACTTGAGAAAAACTTTGAGCTTGGGAACAAGCTTGAGCCAGAGAGGAAGATGCAGCTGGCTAGAGCTCTTGGCCTTCAACCTAGACAAATTGCCATCTGGTTCCAAAACAGAAGGGCCAGGTGGAAAACTAAACAATTAGAGAAAGACTATGATGTTCTCAAGAGACAATTTGAGGCTTTGAAGTCTGAGAATGATGCTCTCCAAGCTCACAACAAGAAACTCCAATCTGAGGTACTTTTCTCTTCTTCTTCTTCAACTTCTTCTTCTTCTTGTTGTTATTTATTATTATTGTTATTATTATGATGATGATCATTAGTAATTGAGTCTTTTGAGGTTGATTTCTCTTTTGAGTCTTTTGAGGAAAACTTTGTTTATTGCTTGCCTTAATGATTGCCCAATGAGAAACAAATTATTTATATACAATTTTCCTTTTTATTTTTTGTGGTGGTTGTTGTTGTTGTTGTTGTTGTAGCTTTTGGCTCTGAAAGGGAGGGAAATATCAGAACCAATAAACCTGAATAAGGAAACTGAAGGCTCTTGCAGCAACCGAAGTGAGAACAGCTCAGAGATAAACTTAGACATTTCAAGAACATCAGTAACTGAAACAAGTCCTTTAAATCAACAGCAAAACAGCAGAGCTTTCTTCACTGCAGTGAGACCTGGAAGCATGACTCAACTCCTTCAAGCTGGTTCTACAAAGATTGAAAACAGCGCACCTGAAGAGAACTTGTGCAACATGTTCTGCAACATGGATGATCAGTCAGCCTTCTGGGCCTGGTCCGAACACAACCACAACTTCCATTAAACTCATACACTCAAGAGATCCAATCCCTGTTTAAATAATTTTGATAGAATGAATGTTTGATGGCTCCTTTGCATGTGCCATGAAAATAAACACAAGGGCATATCCTCCCTTCTTTTTTCTTCTTCTTCTTCTTCCTTCTTCTTCTTTAATTACATTTTTATATATATTTATATGTATATGTGATTATATATATGAATCTTAAGTATTGGTTGAATTGAAGTGAAGGTTTATAATCATGTCCTAGCTAATTAATGGAAACTGTGTGATTGGTTGTATATACGGTGTGGAGGTTAATAAAGAGAATATGTAAGGGATGGAGAAAGAGTACAAAGAGAAAGAGGTGTGTGGAAAGGCCAATGTCTTTAGTTTTGTTGCTTATATTTTGCTGACAAGATCCCCTCTCTGGCCTCACAAAGAAAAAGTCTATGCACTCAAAGATAAAAGAAATGCATGTGAACCACTGTCAAGTGTCACCCACTATCTTATTCTCTTCCTTCATCTTTCCCAATACCATTAGCTCATCATCTTTAAATCAAACCTCTCTCATTTTTCATATAATATATATATATATATATATTTATATTTCCTGTGTGTTTGGTGGACATGCATGCAAAGTCTATGAATAGAGAAAGAGGTTGGCAGGTTACAGCTCATGAGAGAACATGCCCTCGTGCCTTTTTTCCAGGGATTCAGAGTATGGTGTGGTTCTGCTGGTGGGACACTGCCTTCACAAACATACATGCATGGCTCATGGCCTATGTCCCTTTGAAGGGAATACAACACACACACACACACAAAACTTGGACCATCTCTTTCCTTTCTCTCACATCTCTCTCTCTCTCTCTCTCTCTCTCTCTCTCTCTCTCACCACCTTATCATCTTATCACTACTCCCTTATAGCTTCTTCTCCCATTTCATTCACACTCATCCATTTTAATTTTATTTGTCATTTTTTACATGATATTTATTTACATATCATGTATTTTCTATGCATGGTATCAGAAAGTGTGTTGAGAGAATTAAGTGTACATGATGAACGTGCATTTCAACGTGAGAAGTCCAATATATCTAGCAAAGAACATGAACATCAGGCTGTTGTGGATAAGCTGATGATACACACTATTTGACAAGATATATTTGAGGCTTGATGTTAAATGTGTGCTATTGATATATAGCACAAACACAAGGACCATTAATAGTACTGAAATCCTTGAAACCAAGTTCCTGAAAACTTGGGATTCCGGAAAAAATAATAATAATAATAATAATAATAATAGAGAGCTTTGGCAGTTACTAGAAGACTTACTTCACTTCATTTTCTCAATTCATTTCATTTCATTCTTCCCAACAATGTCCTGTCAACTTCTAGTTTCTTGTTTTGATCCTCTAAAATGAAATAATGGCTCTACATGCTTTGTTCTTCAAATCCTTTGCATCTAACTATTAAAAGCAAAAGGCCGTATATATATATATATATATATTAAAACATATATATACATACATATATATATATATATATAAGATGTACAAATTATTTTGAGAAGAAAGTCACAGTAGCATCTTGTCATCTTGTTGCACTTACACATACTGTTCCTTTGCATAGTGATCCTCATCTCTATGTTTTTAATCCATTTTATTCTTTTTTTTTTTCACAATATAAAACTCATGCTCTGGAAATGGGGTGTTCTACCAACTCTTTGGTTGTAAAAGTGACTGTCATTATATATTATTAATTAAAGGAGTTCATACTTTTTTTTTTTTGTTATCCTTGTTTTATTAACCATATTTTTAATGCCATGGTAATTAGGAGCTAATCACAAGCAGTTAAATGAGAAGATTAGCTCTAATCAATAAAAACTCATGTACAAGTACAATAGACTTTAATGGTCGTCTACATAAAAAAAGATTTGAAAAATAATTATGTTTAACATATTTATTGTACATTTTGACATACTTATTCAACTATTGGTCGACCGTGTGATACTTTTCTAGTATCCATGTTTTTTTGGTAGGACATTTTGTATTATTTTTTTTAACATTTGAATTGTTTTGATTTGAATAAACATTATTTATCTATTTTTATCAATATATATATATATATATATATATGTTAATTACATCTCTTAACTAGAAAATATTAGATTAATTAACATGTATATTTTATAAAGATATGATATACTCCAAATAATAAATTTTAAACAAATATTGATTATCTTAAATAATAGTAAATGTAAAAGTATAAGCATCATCCTCGTAAAAATGAAGAGTTGATATTTTATTTTATTTTATTATATATATAATTTTTTAAAAAAATAATCAACAAATTAAATATTCAACTCTTCAAGAGAGGCAAGTTATAGAATTATAGAAGTGAAAGTTTTATTTTTGTTCTTTACTTTTTTTTAATGATGTATATTCTTTTAGATGAATTATAAGTTAAATGATGGTAAGATGGAGGGTGTGAAAAACAATTTAATACTTATCATATTAGAGAAGGAAAGACTTAAGAGTGGGCCATAGCGTATGGGCCCCACCTTTTTCCTTTTTTTAAATAAATAGATAAATAATTAATTAATAATAAGTGATATTTGCACTAACCATGGTACCATGACACATGAAATACCGCTTAAAGTCAACGTCAATCATATTTTAAACAAAAAAGAATCACTCTTTTTTATATTCATAATAATCTTTGATTATTTTAATTAATTTAAATAAATGGAAATCAATCTCTTTATGTTTTTTAGAGATTCACAAAGTAATTCATTTTTATAGTATATTTTATAAAATAATTGGTAATTTGTTGACTGCTACTTATCCCAAGGCAAAGTAACGATTCTCATGCGTAGATAACATCCACGGCCATAAATGAGCCACGTCATATCTTAGATTTTGTTTTTCAAAGAGTAATCGCGTGAAATCGTCTTCTCCGGCGCCGCTCTTCAAAGATCCCTCTTTTGAGCCTTCCGCTTTGCCGGCGGTGGCCTCATCTGCGCCGGCGGTGAGCGACCTTCCAGAGCTCCCGACCTACGTGATTTCGTACTGCTTTAAGGTCCAAGGATGATTGTGAGATTGGGACTTATTGGCCAGGACCGCTGTGATTTTGGCTATGAAACTATTGGGGGTGCGGAGATGGTGCCAAGGTTCCTGGGGATTGGGGAATGCTGGTATCGCTCTCAATTTTGGGACCAATCAAAGTGAATTCGAGGAGCTGGTCTGAATTCCCGCAGATTGCGGAGTATTGTGTTCTCTCGTGTGGGGATGAGTGGACCCCGAGGGTTATGCTTTGGGGCTGTCTTCAATTGGAGGTACGTTGCTGGTTTCTTTGAAAAAGATGTCAATTCTTTTGAAGCTTCTAACGTTTTCTAGAATTTATACGCTGGATAGCTGTAAATTTTGTAGAAAAGTTGGGATTTTTCCTCAATTTTCGGCTTGTGATAGGTGTTGTTGTGGTCCCTCTTTGTTAGTTAAATTTTCTGGTTTATCTCTGATCTCTATGTATTAATTTCAACGCATTTGTTTATACTTGAGCAAGAATGAATTTTTCTCTTAGTTTGTGCATTCTTTTTTATGATTTTGAATTTTTATTTCAAAACTACACAAATCAGTGTGTTATGCTTCTTTAGGCATCTGAATCACAGTGTGTGTGTGTGTGTTGTCTCACATACAAGCTTGGGAGGAGTGTGTTACTGTGCAGTGAAAAAGGTGAACTTTGTTTATAGATGCAATCATATGCATATATTATATATACATTGGTTTGGTGTGACTTGAATTGTCAGGCCAACCCTTGAATTTTGAGTGCAATTAGACCTAGGGTTTAAGCTTTTTCAGTATTAGGACTTTTCAGTCACATTTTTATGTAATACTCGTGAGAAAGTGTTGAAGTTTTTGTTGTTTTTCTTTTTTTGCTTGTCCTTGTTTGATTTGAGTATGATTGCTCTGCTATTCTAAAGAATATGATATATATCTTACAGTAATCAGTTTAGAAGTTAATGAGTACTGTAGATACTAGAAAAGCTTGTATGCCTTTTTGAAAAATAAAAAAATAAAGATTCGTACATCCATAAACATGAATACACAATGACTAATTGACGATTGAGCATGCTCTTGTCTGACTGTACTGTTCTTCATAACTTTATACTGGCAATTCTTGATAACTGAAGCTGTTGACATCAGTTTGTATTATTGAAAATCAAGTAGTGGTAGGCCAGTGACAAGTCCATCTTGTGAAATGTAAAATGTTAAGGACTTTAATGTTGGAGATATACTTATCATATGTTTCCAAATTATATAGAGCTACTGATTTCAGGCATGTGAGCTTGTCTGCTCACTAATAACAAAGGTGAGGAAGGATATGTAAAAGAATAGCAAATTTTACATTGCTTTCTGTATATCTTTTTTCTGTTACCGTAATTTTCTGTGTTGTTCTGAATCTATTGTCACTAGTCCTTTGTTCATTGTTACTTATCTAAGTAAGAAATTCAGTAAAATTATCCTTCTAGTTCTTGTACAACCTGTGAGCTCACTCAGTCCTGGTGGGCTGCTTTCAGACCTGCAGTATTACCTCATGGAATCTTTACTGAATGATGGTAAAGGCCAACACACTCATCTGAATTTTGTCACAGAGTTGGGCCCTCTTTAGATTTCAAACAAAGCTTGCTTTATCAGCTTTCGGTCAAATTGCAGTGGATATCGGTCATTTTCAATGTTAGCTAAGTCTTCACCTAGTTATCTGCACTTATCTTATTAAACATATTATCTGATACAATTGCAGTCTTTGATTTGTTAGTCAAAGAATGAGTTTTAAATTTTGTCCTAACTAAGATTTAAATACCAATTAACTATAGAATCTACCTCTGACACTGATGATTAATGCACTGAACATGAATTCTTCATTCACTCGTTTCTTTTTTTGGTGCTCATCTGTTTGTAAATGAACGGTAGTTTGTCCACATTTACTGAACAAAAATCTCTTGTTGATGAATCAAAATGTGTGATACTCTTATGTATGTAGGTGTGATTTGTGACATTGATGGTGAGTTTGTGTTACATTGAAACACTGTAAGCACTGACAGAGAGTACATTGTTCCACATGTTAGTTCAATCAACATGTTTTTCAGTAGTTGGTTGTTATCCAATGAGAATCTTAGCCTTATCAACCACATAATAGGAGAGCATGCAGATGGGGTACCATGGCATTGGATTCCTATTCCTTTTCCCTTTGGTCTTTTTGCCCATACACCCTTGTTTTGTTTTTTATTCTTTTTAATGTCATGCTTGTGCTTTACATATATGTCAATATCCATGTTAAGAGAACTACCAAAGGAGCACTATATGTATATATTCTATTTATCTACTTTAAAGTGTGTGCATGAAAAAGTGACCATCTTTTAACTCATAATCCAAAATTTGTTCCAAAAAGAAAAGGTTAAAGAAAGTTAAAAAGAAGGTGGTTATTCTCTCTTTCTACTTTGCAACAAGTCTTTTTTTTTTTCTCGTAATCATTTTTTTTTTATTGAAAAAGTTCTTATGTGATACTTTAATTGATCACTTACTTTCATTTGTTCTTTTGAAATATATATATGTGTATATATATGCTATTAAGAAACAAGCTAAAAAATGGGCTTCAATTTAAGGGATTATATTGGACAATGCACAGGCATAACTCATCCATTATTAGCTGAGGCTCTTGGCTTTAGGGAGGTTCTCAATTGGTTAAAAGGCTCATCATCTTACAAAAGTGTGTGTGAAATCAGATTGTTTATTGCGTATTCAATCTTTTTATGTCAGACTCATGAGAATAGTGTTTTTGGGTGAGGGATTATTAAAGGAGTTATTCTCCTCCTATAATTTTATGAAGTATTAAATATTATTTTTTAAATATATTTTTTATAATTAATGTACTTGTATATTTATATAAATTAGAGATAATTTTGAAAAGATAATTAATTTTTTTATAAAATTATGTGAGGTATATGAGATTCGGTTATTTACGACAGATAAAAATGAACAGAGAGAGTAATTTTCAATAAATTATATTCAACCACATTATATCAAATAAAAATAATTTTAAAAATTTAATATTTTCTTAATAAAATTTAAATTATTAATTTATTTTTTTAATTCATATAAACTTGTTAAAATAAACCAGTAAAAACGTAGCGGAGGAGTAAAAAAAAGGGTTAATTTTTTTGATAAATCACTCAACTTTGTCGAAATATCGGTTCTTCACTAAATTTTTGGTTTGTTTGAAAATCTTTCACTAAAAGTCATTAGCAATTTCACAAACAATCACTCGGTGGATTAACGTTGTACGTTAAGCGGCGTGGAGACTGCGATTGGGTTTTTCGGGACTGGCGTCGTGAATGACGATGTCAATCGACTGACGTTTATGAAATGGTTAATGACTAGTGAGCGTTTTAAACAAATTAAAATCGGTGAAGAACCGATATTTCGACAAAGTTGAGTGATTTATCAAAAAAATTAACCTAAAAAAAACCCAACAAAGAGTTTTCCATATTCCCAAAAAAACCAACTATTTCTATAAATAAATATATAGGACTGGAAATGGATTGCTGAAATCTAAGCAGCATTCAAGCTTTTTCACTTTTCAGTAAAACTGAATGCCCACGTGGAACTTTTAGATATCACCATCACTTTTAACGGCTAGATGATGTCATGGTCGGCCAAAGCTAAAGTGACCGCAGTCCAATTCACACCGGCTCCCCATCGAGGTCATTTTAGTAATTCCACCCACTTTGAAAAGGCATAAGCTCACCGATAGGTGCTAACATCAAGGAGCGTACTACCATTAAATTTCCACACGCCCTCGCTCACATCGAAGTAAAAGTTGAAATAATTCTACTCCCAAAAAATGTCTTTTTTATATTAAAAAAAACATTATTGAATTAAATTTTATTTTTAATCGCAGTAAAAAATTTCAATCACGATGATCACCGCGATTTCTTAAACGCACCGGAGGTCACCAGCTTTGGTTACTTGGCTTGCAAAGTCCATTTGATTAATGATATCATTTCTTGGCTCTATCTTCTCGTTTTTCAAACTCGCCTCGTTCCCGCCCACCTGAAAAAATCCCTTTTTTTTTTCTTTCATTTTGATTTCAATCTCAAAGCTCTTTGATTTTGATAGCGGGGAGCTTGAATCTGGGATTGATTTTGTGTAGATCTTTGGATTGGGTGTCCGGAGAGCTCCGATTTGATTGGATTGAAGTGTTTTTTTAGGTTAGGGATTGATGATTATGTGGGGATTGTGGAGATGGAGAAGGGATTTGATCGAGTAACTGCTATGGAGAACGCAATCACGGTCAAGAAGGATCGGCACATTGTCAGCTGGACTCCTGAGGTTTTATCCCTTTTTTCTTTTTTTGGATTTTTATTTTTATTTTTTCTTTTTTAAAGATGTGGTTTTTATGGGTGTTTGGGTTTTGTTCGCAGGAGGATGAGCTGCTTCGCCAGCAGGTTTCGATCTATGGAGCCGATGGGTTTGTGTTGATTCTTTGCTCTTTTTTCTGTGGTTTTGATGGGTTTTGCTTGTAAAGTGCCAATTTTGTGCTTGCTTTTGGGAAGAATAGATTGGGATTTTGATGCTTTTGTGTTCTTTTGTATTAGTTGGACAAGTATTGCAGCTAAATTCAAGGACAAGACCAGCCGCCAGTGCAGGAGAAGGTAGCCAAAGTTTTCAAATTTTTAGATTAAACAGATTCAGAAGCAATTTTGATAGTCTATTTTAGGGTGTTTGATATTTTGTTGATTTGTTCATTGGGTCTTCTCTATGGAATGATCGGAAAATCACGGTGCTGAAACGCAGGTGGTACACTTATTTGAATACTGAGTGCAAGAAAGGAGGATGGTCTGCCGAAGAGGACATGATTTTGTGTGAGGTATAGATATATGAATTTATTATAACTTGTTTAAGAAAATTTGTGATGAAAGATTTTTGAAGCTGAAAACTTTATCTAAATGGTTGTAGTGTGATATAGGATTAAGATCTTTTGTTTATCAACCATTGTAGTTTGTATGGCTTGTGAATTTTTTTGCCCCGGAGAATAGAGCTTGTGTTTCAGGATGTGATTGTAATTAACTGCTGTATGCCTTTTGGAATATACGTGTATAGTTGATAGAGTCCTTTATGTCCTATCAAAATTCCTCTGGTCGTGGACTTGAATTTCAGTATAATGGTTTTTAAAAAGTTTTCAAGGCCTGTTCTGTCTTCTTGTTTGAAGTGGGATTTGCTTTTTAGTCTGCAAGAAGGATTTGCTCATATTATTTATCTGGATATAATGATGAGTAGTCAATCTTTATTTTATATTTAGGCTCAGAGGATTTTTGGTAACAGATGGACTGAGATTGCAAAGGTGGTTTCAGGCAGGTAATAAATTTATCACTCCTGCTCTCTGTTTGTTTGCTGAAGTTTTGGAGAATTCTGAAATGCCTTTTTTAAAAATAAGACCAACTGTAATGTGTGATGTGTGTGTGTGATGCACTTAATCCAACTTCTCAGTCCAGAAAAACGTAATATGCTCTTGCTCTTACTACAGAACAGATAATGCAGTGAAGAACCGTTTCTCTACACTCTGCAAGAAGCGAGCCAAGCTTGAGGCTTCTTTAAAGGAAAATAATGGTGTCAACACCAGTACAAATAATAAAAGGCTGATGGTTCATAAAGACCACAACATAGGGGTGGAATCTTCGGCATCATCAAAGCAGGATGGGTATGCAAGGATTGTTTTGCAATTAATATTGAATTGTGATTTTAACATTAGTGAAGATATGGGCTGTTTCTTCTTTTGAATCCAGGTATCCAACCTCAGCTCATACTGAAAATAGCAACGCAAAGCAACAAATTCTAAGGAGACAAGAGATGAGGCCTCCCCTTGCAGAGATTGTTCAAAACTGCAACAATGTTTGCAACTTACCAGTTCAACTTTTGGACAACGGCAAAGCAAATGAAGGTGATTATGGAGTACATAAACCAAGAAAATTGGTTTCAGCTTGAAGTTATAAACCTAAGTTGCAGAAGGCCTTGTTCCAAAATCACCGATAAATCTTTCATTTTCTTATGGCAGCTGTATCAAATAACAAAATACAAGGTTCTTTTCTTAAAAGGGATGATCCAAAGATCACTGCCCTTTTGCAACAAGCAGAATTGCTCAGCTCCCTGGCAGAAAAAGTCAATTCTGAAAATACAAAACAGAGTCTGGAGGATGCCTGGAAGGTTCTGAAGCCAACCTTTTCCAAAGATTTGAATTTCTCATCATATTGATAAATGTCCATGTTTAGTGGCAAATCAAGTGAAGTGTTTATTATGCTAATCAAAATTTGGATGCCTTTTATTCAGGAACTCCAAGATTATTTGCTTCAGACTGAAGATAGTGATTTGTTGAGAAGTAAAATATCTGGTATGGATACTCTGTTAGAGGACTTCAAAGACTTGATAGAGGATCTAAAAAACGAAAATTATGAAGGTCATTCATCAATGGGGTAATCATCCTGGGACTGTTATTTTGTATTGATTGACTGGTTTGTTCTCAAAGTAGTTACTTGTTTATTGAGCAGGAATCCTGATCTTTGTGAGAGATCTCTAGTCACCTCTGAATGCAACGTCGAGTCCACCAAACATTCAAATGCTCTGACAAATGAAAATCAACATCAGCAGAATGAATTTTCATCAGAACATCACGATTTGATAGTCAAGCTTCCGCATGACAATGCCTCATGCCCTATCATATCTGCTGATCAAGGTAATAGCAGAGTACCATATTGAAGTGAATAAACATCTTCTTGGCTTGTGATTGAAATTAATATTTATGTAACTGTGAAGAGTAATTACACAAAAAAATTTCTTATGCAGAAACAATAACCATAACATCTGCTGAACCACTGAAGGAGAATTGTGAAAACATCTCTGTGCTTCCTGGTCCAGAATTTGCTTCTCCTGTTCAAATGGTTCCACCTTTCAATTCTTTTGCAGAGGGCATTCCAACCCCAAAATTTTCAACAAGTGTTAGTGAATTATTTCACATTAACCATCTGAGTGTTCTGCTTACCACCTGTTACTAGTTTTTGATAACCTTTTTATGTGTTTTTCAGGAAAGGAATTTCCTGCTGAATTTGCTCGATATGCCATCTCCATCACCCAGCCCCAATTCCTCCAAGGCCCCATCCTGCAAAAGGGCTCTTCTCAACAGTCTAGATCATTACCATCCGCCCACTTGAGCATTTTTCCCCCTCTTTCCCTATTCATTTTTTGGTGCTTTGGTTATTCTCTGTGTGCGCTTGTTTCCATTACTTTTTCATGATTTGCATACCTTTCTACCTTACTTTTTGTCTAAAGGCCCGCTAGGATTTGCACAGATAGAATTGTGTGTTCTTACTAGCTTTCCAGTGTCCAGTGCTTGAAAATTGAGACTCAATGTATTTTTTCCATACCTAGAGTCTCAAGCTTTTAGTAATGTTTGTTTCCGATTCTTTCTTCTTTCATGTTATTCTATAATAGTCTCATTCCACCCTCAAATCATTTGTTGTACATATACTTCACAATATAGTTTCCTCATAATGTCAGTATGAACCCCATATTCAACAAAAAAAAAACCGATAAAGGATGCGCCAAATTAGAAGAGGTATGTATGTATCTCTTTTTATTTTTCCCTTTCATGTTGTTATGCAATCAGTGTCTATATATAGAATAAGGTTTGATCTTGGTTTTAGCTAAGTATTCTTCCCTCCTTGTTGATGCTTTCTGAGATTTTAAAATTCAGTGTGATGTGTGTATCTTGTCCTTGCTTTGAGACCTTCTATTTGTACCAGCTTGTAAAACATTGTGTTCTGTGTGAGAATGAATGGAAAATGTTGTGCTATTTGTCAATGCTTGAAGTCAAGTCACTGAATGATTTAATGCTTCATTTGATTTTTCACCTTTAAATACACGAGGAAGGAAAAAACAAAAGGATGTCTCACTCTTCAACTAACTTATCAGCAATACATGCATTTGACCTTTTTAACATGGATCCAGATTTGGGTTGATTTTTATCCTCTATATCTGATGGTATACATGATATTGATTCCTTTTGCTGACTTTCATCAGATTCAATGGATTTGAGCTTATTTAATATGTTGCAAAAGCTCACTTGAAATAAAAACAATGTTTTTTCATTGTTGTGCCTTATAAGCAATTTTTATCAAATGAAGAAGACATGTAGTATAAAGTCTCTCTCAGATTGTTTATTGTTCTTCTGAGCTGGTTGCTGTGAATTTGGTTCTAGTCCTTGTCTTCTTTTTCTGTAGTTTGTCAATGGTGGTCATGGAGTCAATGAAGTGGGTCCTTAATTATTTTGCACTTCCTAACTTGAGTTTCATGGTGTTTTTGTAAGAATCTGTTTCAAAATTGCAGAGCAATATTAATCGCTTAGGCTGTGTTTGATTGTCCTTTTTTTCTCTGGAAAAATTCTCTACGGGTCATTAGGCTGTTTGTTTACCAAAATTTTCTGTGAAAAATTTTTCCCTGTGAAAAATTTTTTAGGGAAAACGTAAGGAGTTTGTGTGATTGAAATATTTAAAAATAACTTTTCTTTTAAAAATAAAAAAAAAGTTTTCCTTTTCTTTATTTTTTTTAAAAAAAAGATAAATTATGTAACTTGATAATATTTTAAATAAATTTATCCAAATCAATTAATAGATCCCGTGGCGTTTTGATGGTAAGATTCAATTATACGTAGCGATGTTTATAATATTAAAATAACTTTTTTTTTAATTTAAAAGAAAAGTTTTTCCTTTTCTTTTGATTTAAAAAATAAATAAATTATATAAGTTGATAATATTTTAAATAAATTTATCAAATCAGCGAACAGATCTGGTATAGCGTTGTTTATAATTTTAATAATTGTTTAAAAATTTTCAATGAAAAATGTGATTTTTTCCAGGAAAAATTAATGCAATCAAACAACAAATGAAGTTTTTATATGAAAAATATTACATTTTTCATGGAAAATAAGAGCAATTAAATAACAAAATATGAATTTTTTATAGAAATTTTTTGATTTTTTAGCTAGAAAATAATGGCAATCAAAAGACTATTTTTTTAATTTTCCATATAAAATTTTTCCATTGGAAAATATTCCATGGAAATTTTTTTTTTCCAGCCATTTTTCATATTGCCAATCAAACACAGCCTAAAGTGTAAATTTACGAGGTTTGTGATTTACTGTTGGGGGTTTATAACATAAGATTTAAGGTTTATTGTTTTAAAGTTTAGTATTATTTAGGGTTTAAGTTTTAATATTTTAATATATTTTTTTAAACTATAAAATGTGTAACAAATTTAACCTGCACCTCGTAATTTTCTAGGCCTCACAATTCTGTTTTAATGATATTTTAAATTTTTATTGACTATCATATGATTAGCAACAAATTTAGTTTATGATAACGCCCACAATTTTTCATGGTTTCGTAATTCATATTTTTTTTTTAAATTTTATTTATTATCATCCACTAATTATTTCCATATAATTATTTTGAAATTTTTAATTTTTTTTTAAACTGTAACATTTAGCCTCGCAAATTTCTAGGCTTCACAATCATATTTTTTTTTAAAAAAAAATTATATGTAAACTTTTTTATTTACAATCATGATTGTATCCACATAATTATAATTTTAAAAAAATTTAATTATTTTTTTTAAACTCTAAAATTTATCTTTATTTAATTTATTTATGATAATAATTTTTAAAAATTTTATTATATAATTTATTATTTAGTAAAAAATATTTTAAAAAATATTTATTATGATTTTGTATAGGGCACTATTTTCTCTAAGACCTGCTCTGGTCAATGATGTTCCCATGTTTTATATTTAATCCTACTGATAACAATGGTTAAAAAAAAAAAATTGTTCATTTGACAACGTGGGAGCTGCCCTATAAATTCTCATCTTTTTCTTATCTGGGTCTTCTTAATAAATAAATAATAATTCTTTTGATTTGACAAATTTAAGTCAATTAAGTTATAAAATGGCCACTTGGATAATTATCTACCAAAAAAAAGATTTTTATAAAAATTGAAAGGGCAACATGTTGATTTTGTATAAATAACAAGACCAATTGGCATTTAATTATCCATTCTCAAATAGACAGCTCTAACAAATTCCGCAGCCCTATATAACCAAATTTAAAAACTTAATTAAGGAAAGTGATCCTTAGTTTTGAGTCTTATGACTTCCAACATAACTAATTTTGTAAATATTAATTAATCCATATAATTAGTCTAATTCAATGAATCAATCTCTAATCACCAAATGAGGGATGCAAGTAAGTTATTCATCCTCTGTTGCTTATGCAGCATTCATTCCACCTAACTGATTAATTATTTTACAAGGTGGCCATACTTTATTTGCTTGAATATTTTGGATTTTTTTAATTAAACTATTAGAATTAATTTTCTGGCTAAAAAAGGTTATTTATTTATTTATTTCTTTTTTGGTTATGTCAACACATGGCATCTCATTAAACATCATGTATAAAAAAATATAAAAAGGCAAATCTCACTCTTTACTTTGAATTAAAGAATTTAGGTTTATTTTTTTATTATAATAAATCAAGCTTCTTCCATTTAAAAGGTGAAAAGATATAAACATATATAAAGATGGATTAATTATAAAATATACGAGAGAAACAGCTAATTATATATATTTTTTCTTCTATTACCGTGTAATCAATAATATTATTTATATATATATTGTGTTATGGTTAAAAATATTCTAATACCAACAAAATTTATATGAAGTTACCTCTGTTTTCCTAAATATTTTTTAATTATTTTATTTTTAAAAATGTTTAATATGATTTAAAATATTATTACTAATATCACCAAGTCACAGCATAGTTATAGTTTTCACATCAACTTAGAATAAAAAAAAAATAATAATAATAATAACAAACCAACGACCACCCCGCTCTCACTTGCTCTGTCGAAATTTGTGCACTCGCCCGTCTCTCATAACAAATGCTAGACTGCACATTTTGGCAAAAAAAACAAAACAATAATAACAATAAAAAAAAGGGAACCAAAGGATTTTTATCTTTCTTTTATTATTATTATTATTATTTGCAACACTCATTTTATGGTCACATAATTTATAATTTAAATAAAAAGGATAGATTAAGAAAAAAGGTTTAATTAAAGGGAGTTGATGATTGATCACATGGAATGGGGAAAAGAACCAGGCTGTGGGTGACTACTACCATCCAAATTCCAAGCAAAACTAATATTGTTGGCTCTCTACTGTGTGTCTTTGTGTTACACGGCGCTTGCGCTTGTCGTTTTCTAGGTGGTGGTGGTGTCCCCCATCTTCACCTTCACCAACACTCTCCAACTCTCCCAAATCTCCAATTTAAGCAGATTAAAAAGCATAAAGGTACTGTATTTTGAGTAAAAGATCAGATCTTTTGTCCAATTAATGCATCCTTTCTTTTCAGTCTATACCATGTTGTGTTGAAAGGTGCTGCTGCTCTTTCTTCTCTTTCTTGTGAGAAATCTTAGATTTTTTTTGTTCTTTTGGTCTTAAGGTTGAGGAGGAGCTGTTTGAGGGTGGAAAGATTGGATTTTTTTGGTTTTACATTTGGTTTTCAAGAGGAAAGATTGGATTTTTTTTTATTTTTTTGGCTTCACCTTTGGTTGGTGGGGAATTTGGAGAGGAAGAGTACTGCTGTGTGATGGGGTTTTGAGTTGCTACTGTGCAGGAGGAGACCATGGGCAATTGTTTGCAGCTTCATGTGGAAACACCTCGCAGCTCTGGTTTGTGGCTTTGATTGCTTTCAAGTTTTTATCTTTTTCTTTTTGCTCTTCTTCTTTGTGTGGAATATGGGATTCATTTGATGTTTTTATAGTTTTGGTTCTTAAGGTTTGGAGATGTGTAAACTGTGAATCTTTTTTATTGTCATTCATGGATCTGATGTTATATAAATGAGCTTTCTATATTGAATTAGGACTAGAGTATATAGATGGCTTTTGAAGGATTTTAGTAGGCATTGACTCAGTTCTCCTGTTTTTATCATCCAAGCATTTCTACAACTACAAAGCTTTTTGTGCCTTTATGAGTCCATGATTCATAATGCATCTGTTTGCAGCATGATCCAGAGTTGACTTTGGGCTGAGTAAATATTGTGTGGATGGTTTTGATATTTCCATTCTGAATGATCTAATCATGCACATTGAATGTATAGATTTCTGAAATGTGATTTGTAATGGATTAAAGCATTGAATTTGATCACAATCATATTTCTGAAATGTGCCTCTTGGTTGTTTTTCACTTGTTTTTATACCGGGATGATGAAGTTCTTATTGTTTTTCAACCAGTGGATCCATTGAAAATCAGCAAACAAGGTTCATCTTCAGTTCCATCTAGTCTAATAACATGTTCAAATCCGACATCACTCACTATGCCTTCATATAGTGAAAAGAGTGCTTCTGAGGGCCTCCCTACTCCTCGCACAGAAGGTGAAATATTATCATCCTCGAATTTGAAGGATTTCAGTTTTAGTGAACTGAGAAGTGCCACAAGAAACTTCCGTCCCGAAAGTCTGATCGGTGAAGGAGGTTTCGGTTATGTTTTTAAGGGTTGGATTGATGAACAAAGTCTTGCTGCCGTGAAGCCGGGATATGGCATGGTTGTTGCTGTAAAGAAACTAAAACCGGAGAGTTTCCAAGGCCACAAGGAGTGGTTGGTATGCATGCTTCTCTGACTTCACAAGCTTTTATTTCCAATTCCATTCTCTTAATATTCTTAGTTCTTGCAACAATGTTGCGACAACGTTGACTTTTGTGGTTTTCGGTTTATTTGCAGACTGAGGTTAATTATCTTGGTCAGTTTCACCACCCAAATCTGGTTAAGCTAATTGGGTACTGCTTAGATGGTGATAATAGGCTTCTAGTTTATGAGTACATGCCCAAAGGCAGTTTGGAGAACCATCTATTTCGAAGTAAGTCATAAATTATCATCAAACTAGATATACTAAAAGTCTCCTTGACTAGCATTATCTCATCTGTTCTGAAATGCATCATTTTAAATATTTTAATGTACTTACTAATCTTCTTCTATGTTGTGTTGTTCTTCATGGCATGAATGCCAAGAAACTGACTCAACAATGCCCTCAGATGTCACATTTTAGCAATTTCACGCTTAAGTTAGTTCTATTGGAATGTATGCTTTATTAAATGTCAAATGTTTTGTTTAATGCTTGATTATCAGGGAGTAGTCAGCCTCTTTCATGGGCGATAAGAATCCATGTGGCTGTCGGGGCTGCAAGGGGGCTTTCATTTTTGCATGATGCAGAGAACCAAGTTATTTATCGAGATGTTAAGACCTCAAACATTCTTCTTGACTCGGTAACTTCAGTACCAAAATTTGATCATATTTTCCAAAAGATGGTGTTTAGATTTTTCTCATATGTACTTTTTCTTTCCAATAGGACTTCAATGCAAAACTTTCTGACTTCGGATTGGCGAAAGATGGCCCAACAGGGGATAAAACTCATGTGTCGACGCAAGTAATGGGCACCCATGGATATGCAGCTCCAGAGTATGTTGCAACAGGTTTGCAACTCTTGTCCTCATAAAAGTTGTTGGAAATTGAAGAACAATAGGATTGTATTGTGTATGACTGAAATATGGAAGTGATGAACAGATGAAATCTTATGCATGATTCGTAGAGCTACTACTTTAAATTAGTAATGTTAAGTTTTATTATTTCCTATTGATGATGAAATAGAGCTCGAAAACCTTGTTATAGGTCTAACATGCTATAGGTATAATCTACAGGACGTCTCTCAGCAAAGGCTGATGTCTACAGCTTCGGTGTTGTACTCCTAGAACTACTTTCTGGGCGTAGAGCTCTCGATAGATCAAAGGTAGGCATAGAGCAAAACTTGGCAGACTGGGCAAAGCCATGGTTGGCAGACAAACGCAAGCTCTTCCGCATCATGGACTCAAGGTTGGAAGGCCAATATCCGAAGAAAGGCGCCCATGCAGTGGCAACCATTGCGTTACAGTGCTTAGCCAACAACCCCAGGTCCAGGCCGCCGATGTCCGAGGTCATGGCAACACTGGAAAAACTTCGAGATACCAAAGAAGTGATGAAACTCTCTAAAGAAGAACAAGAGAAAGTATTGAGTCCGAAACGATCTCCAATGAGACATCAACACTCAGTTCCCCCACTGTCTCCGTTGAGGTCTCCCTTGAAACCCCAACAAAAATCATTTCATGTATACTGACAAACACATTCAACTGTATGAAGCTCAAGATACTTTGACAACAAATTGATTAAACTACGCCTTTGATCGAACTAGAATTGAAATAGACTTTCGAGTTCAAAGCTCAAATGCTTCAGAAAGTGAAGCAATTACAGTTATTTGTTTATACTAACTGTAAACACTAACTAACTAGTTCTACTTCTGCAAATGCAGGTGAAATTAGAAAGAGAAACTGTACACCATGATGTGCTTGTAAATCTCCCCAGGAGTCACAATCTGGGAAGGAAAGCTCAATTGGTTCACAGAATTAGGGAAGCCCTGAGTCTCGAGAGCAATACCTGAATACTTTGGATATTGATGTCCATTCTTTCCTTTCCAATTCGTCAAGAAATTGGAAGTGTAGAACTGGACTCCCACCTGATTACTGCTCAGCTCCATCGTCCGCCCGGTCTTGCAGTCCGTGACCACAGCCACCTTCCTCAACCCATTGCACTGAACCGGTGAATTAAGTGCATAATTTATGTCATAGCCGCCGCCTACCTGACCGATACGGCTGCCAACATTCATTGGTTCCTCAAAGTCGAATGATGTGCCCTTTACTGGCAAGAGTTCACCAGTAGGGATGAGCTGGCTGTCGACCGGAGTAATGTGTGAGGCTGAAATCTGCACAGTGTTGGAGAGGATCGTCCCGCTGCCTTCTCCGGCGAGGTTCCAATATGTGTGTTGTGCCAAGTTCACCGGAGTGGCTTTGTTCACTGGTTTTGCAGTCATGTCCACTGTAAACTCATAGTCTCCTGATAGTTTGTATGTCACAAAGACATCTAAATCTCCTGGATAACCTGTAATAAAAAATATTGGTTTGGTAGTTCATGCATATGTACATACATTCACTGTTTTATCACAGGCATCTTTTATGATCAAGTTTCATACCTTGTTCTCCGTCGACGCTGCGGCGATAGAAGGTGATGTATGGGTGTTCACCACCAACCGACTCCTTGACAGTCCAAACAAGATGACTGAATCCTTTAATTCCACCTAAAATAGAGCACCAAACATGTTGTATTGAATTACAATTGCAACAACAACAATAACAAGAAGAAGAAGATGTTTATACTCAGAGAAAGAAGAGACCATGAAGAGAGTTTTGTCCATCATTAGCAGGGAGATGATATGTTTTATTATCAAGAGTGAACTGTGCGTTTGCAATCCTATTTGCAACTCTCCCAACCAATGCACCAAAGAAGAAAGTTCCGTTCTTGATCAAAACCAAGTGAAAAAAACAATCAACACAGCATCATCTAAGAAAAAACATATCATGAACAGAGATGAATAAAAGAATTCTTACAGCATATTCCTCTGGAGTATCATATCCAAGAACAATATCTGCCAAATTCCCTGCAAAAACAAAGATGAAATTTTTAATTAAAAAACAAAAACATATGATTCATTCAATCTTAATGTGAATATGAGTTCAATGAAACTAACCTTGAGAATCAGGAAGAATAACAGACATGATAGTTGCACCAAAGTTTGTGACTTTGACTGTGAAGTTGCCCTTCTTGAGTTCAAATACACCCACTGTTTTCTTAGTATCTGCAGCATTGGATGCTCCAAACAGAGCAAAGGCCAAGAGACACAAGAAAAATAAAAACTTTGACTTGATTATAGCCATTGTTAATGGCTTGAGAGAAAAAAACAGAGAGAAGAACAATGGTAGTATTGCAAGATGAAAGCTCTTGTGTGTATATGTATGTATATATATAGAGAGAGAGGATTAGTTATGTTTATCATAAAAAAAAACAAGAAGAGAAGATAATAGCAAGCTGTTACAAAGAGATAATGAAAAAAATAGAGAGGGATTAATTTAAAATTTAAAAAGAGAGATAATGAGATATAAGGATAACTTCCCTATATTTGAGTGAGAGATTTAAGGCTTTGATATATATATTTTTTTAATTTAAAATTTATTATTTTCCAAAAAAAAAAGAATTTAAGGCTTGAATTGAGAGATAAATAAGGGATTGTTTTAACTAGGTGAATATCCATTGGTTTGTTTCTATTTTTTCTGTTCTAAAAATTATTTTGTCCCCTGGTTTAATATTTATTTACTTTAATCCTTTCAGTATATATTTATTAAATTTAAAATAAAGATTAATAATTTTCTTTCCAGGACTAATCATGAAAGTGGGTTTTTTTTTAAAAATATATATAATATATATAGGTGATTATTTATTTATTTTATTTTAAAATTTTGATTTTAAATGGATGGATCCGTTTTGGCATGCAATATTCAAAGATATATCTATATATTACTACATATGTATATATATATATATATATATAGCAGCATTGACCTAGTAATGGCATGCTAGTCATAAATATCAAATCAATTTAATCATTCAACGAAAACCTTTATTTGTTTAATCCAATACTAATATTTATTTTTTTAAGAAAAAGAATTTTGAATAATAGACGACAAACGTTTTTTTTTATGAATATAAACAGTACTGAAATCCGGATGTACAGTATATGTACAATATGAGAATAATATAAGAATCCCGGATGAACAGTGTATGAACATTGGGGGAGAGATTTGAACCCTGACCTCCCCTTTATACTTTGATGTCATACCATTGGACTATTCAATGGTTGACTTTAAAAAAAGAATTTGATTAGACTAAAAGTATAAAACCTTAATATATATATATATATATATAAAGTTGAATGTAAAAATTTTTAAAACAGAATTTGATTAAAGTAATTGGTTAGCCCATCTACTTCGGACTCAAAATTTGAGGGTTCAAACTCTACTTGTCTTAATTTTTAAAAAAACTTTTAAAAATGGATATATAAATAATAAAAAAATTAAAAAGGTTTTTTTAAAAATAACCCACTAGTTGCAGGTTAAAAAAAAAGAAAGAAGCCTTTTAGGGTATTATTTAAAACAAAAAAAAGTTAAAAAGTGAAATTTTATGCTCTTACTCAAGTTAAAGACCAATATGAAAATAACTAATTTTTAGAGTACTGTTGTTGAGTTTGAGCTAAGAAAATAAAATTTAATAAAGAGTTTGAGTCAAACATAGAGCAACGAGTTTTTAACTGAGCTTGAACTCAAATATCTTCCTACTTGACTCGAACTCAATCGATTAAACTCCTTGAGCTTAATTTCGGAAATAATGGTTTTGTTATAATATAAAAAGATATATATATACATAAAATCCTTTTAATAATTAATTTTTCGAAAGTGCAGTTTGATAATTAACATGTGGTCCAAGATGTCTTTTAAATCATCAAAATCAACGGTCGATAATCCTCCGACCATCTCGCGGGGAAAACACCATCCAAAACCAAAAAAATTAAAAATTAATATTAATGTTATTAATTAATTAATTAATTAAAAATAAATAAATAAGAGCTAGTGTTTTTTCCCTTTGTCTCTTTGCTCTGGCCATTCAAACAGAGAGAAAGAAAGAAAGAAAGAGAGCGAGAGAGGGAGAGCAATGGAGGCGGCGATGGATCTAATGCGAAGGATGCCACCGCGAGAGAGCGAGATGGCGCTATCGGCGTTGCTGACCTTGCTGCCAGAGCAATCCTCTGACCTCCTCTCCCAAGTCGACCTTCCCCTCCAGGTCTCTGTCTTCTGATTCTTTTCCTCGCATTTGTTTCATTTGATTTTATTCTTTTTTTTGGTCCATTTGGTTGTGACTTTCACGATTTATTCTTGTTTCTGGATTTGGATATGTGTGATCTGGTTTGAAATTAGATTTTTTTTTTTTTTTAATTTAAAATTTTTGGATGATGGGTCATGCGATTTTTTCCTGTGCTTTTATTTCCAATTAGGGCATTCCTTGGTTCAGATTTCATCTTTTTTTTTCAATATTTTTGTTTAGTGTTTGATTTTTATGCAAAAATTGATGAAATGTTGTATTTTGTATTCAATTTTGATGGTTTTCCCTTGCTATGATGCATCTATATATATTATGAAAATAAGAGGATTGATATCCTTTGGTGAAGATGGATCTATAAGCATTTGTTAATTGTTTATATGTTTACCTTTTATTTGTTCATATTTCTTATATAATGACTGTTTGAAGACTAAATTTCATAGCCAAGTATATAGATTTTATCAGTTAAACAATGTTAAGCTCACAATCAACACCTTTTGCTTGACTGGTTCTTTTAGTTTTGTCAATGTCTCAATCCATTCACTTATCTCAAGTCAAGGAAAATGAGGATATGGCAGTTCATTTTTCAAAATGTTTTTGGTGAAATATTATTTCTTGTTGACTTCAGTGATATATAATTTGAATTGTTGTCTTGGTTTAAGAGAGCAGGTTATACGAGACCTGGATGCTTCAAAGGAATTCATATTGTGTGAGTACAATAGAGATGCGGATTCTTATCGGTAATGCATGTCTATTACTCGTAGATTTGCCCAAGGTTTTGTTCACTGGTCATTGTGTTGAGTTTGGATACTGTATTTAGGTCGCCTTGGTCAAACAAGTATCACCCCCCTCTAGAGGATGGGTCTCTCCCATCAAATGAACTGAGGAAGCTCGAAGTTGAAGCAAATGATATATTTGCAATTTATCGTGACCAGTGAGGTCCTTTGCTTTCCTCGTCTTTGATTTTCTTGTTTTTATTATGCATATGCATCTCATCCTGAACTTAATTATTTGTCTTCCATTTGTCAACATGCTTTTTTATTAGAGGAATTAATTGTGATTATTTGTACAAACCGCATTGTAGGTATTATGAAGGGGGTGTTTCATCAGTTTACATGTGGGAAGATGATAACCAGGGCTTTGTTGCATGTTTTCTTATTAAGAAAGGTTTGGCTTATCTACACTTTGGTGTATCTCTTCATTGAAAAACACTAGCAATAACATTCATCTGTGGTTGGAAATGAAGATGGATCAAAGACAGGTCATGGAAGAAGAGGGTATTTACAGGAAGGAGCATGGGATGCTATTCATGTTATCGAGGTGTTTGAAATAATTTTATTTACTCACTTCAGGTTCTTAGCTTTCAAATTCTGTTGTCAAATAATATTGAATTGTTGTTTGTATTAATAGGTTGGGCTGGAGGAAGAGGGAACAGCTCATTACTGCTTAACTAGTACTGTCATGCTCTCAATGACTACTGACAACAAACAGTCAGGCACCTTCAATCTCTCAGGATCGATTAGAAGACAGGTATTCCTAATATCATTAGTTTCATAAATTAGATGTTTTAATTGTAAAATTGTTAATTTTTTTCCCTATTGTTTTAAATAATTTTCTATATGTTTATTGGTGCTGCTTTTTACTAGCAGAACACATAACTATCCACATTGATGCTTATTCCAATATGAGAATTTATATGCAATGGTCATTCCAGTTACATTTTGGACAATCCTTTATACCCACAATCTTGTTCTAGATGGAATAGCTTATCAATAGTATGCCATTTACAGTGTCATAAACAAGTTGACAATATGATGTCTTTAACTTTTTGGCACTATCCTTCGTAACTTGAATAATATGACAGTTGAGTTTTTTACTGCCTAAGTTTCCTTCGTTAATGGGAAAAATGAAGAGCCTCTACTTGCTGAGACTGAATTTTAAATCTTTTGGACACAAGTCATTTAACAGAGGACAAATTGTTTTAATGGCACCAACTCACATCTATTATATATATATATATATATATATTTGAAAATGTTAAACCACTTCAATTAGAAAGAAGAACAACCCTTCACAAACTAGTGGAGAACACAGAAACTTATATTTTCTTGTATTAGAGAAAAGTTTTAACTAAATACCACTGACCAAAATTTAGAAAAAAGAAAAAGGGTATAGCAAAAGCATTACTAAACAATGAATTAAACCTTTCATTATAACAGATGATTTTAGACCTTCCAATAGCCGATGGCCACCTGTGCAACATGGGGAAGATGATAGAGGAAATGGAGGGCAAACTAAGGAACTCGCTCGATCAGGTATACCTTTGTTTCTCAATTTGTTTCTAACATCAAGCTTACCAGTGAACAACCTTTATTTGTGTGTGTGTATATATGTATATTCTCCATTTACAGGTTTATTTTGGAAAGACGAGAGAGATGGTATGCACACTGAGACCACCTGCAGAGGGTGTTCAACTTGGCTTACCACCAAACTGAGGAAGCATAACTAAACCTTTTCAAGCTCCTCAATGTGCTGAAGCTTTTGGCTTTTGTTTTTCCTGTACGTCTTCATTGTTGTTCTTGTTTTGTAAAAACTTCTGCCTGTCATCAGTAATGTTTCTATTTGTTCTGTTACTATTGAGTTTAATTTTTCAAATGTTTACAAGATTCTGTTGAGAAAATTTTATTTGATCAAATTTTCTTCCTCTCAAATGATACCATTCATGATATATAAGGGGGTATTTGGTTGCAAGGCATGGATTGGGAATCATTACTTGGGGATTCCAATGCCTTGTTTGGATAGCCATGCATGGGAGTGAGAAAGAAATGAATGAGGGAGGAGTGAGAGGTGAATGGCAATCCTCCCAAAAATGGGAGGATTGTTCATTCCTCTCAAACTCCTTGGGGTGAAATACCATATTTGCCCCTCTTATTTAATAAATAAAATAATAATTTAATTTAATAATAATTAAATATATAATTCTAATAATAAATAATGATTAAAGTGAAATAATAATATCTGATAAATAAATAATAATTTAATTTAAATAATAATTAATTAGGTTATTTGAATAATAAATAATAATTAATGTGAAATAATAGTAACTACAAATTAAATATAATAATCGATTTCAAATAATAATTAAATAAATAAATTTAACAATAAATAATAATTAATGTAAAAAATAATAACTAATAATTAAAAATAATAACCTAGTTTAAATAATAATTAAATAGATCATTTTAATAATAAATAATAATCAAAGTGAAATATTTAGCAAAATGAAAATAACAACAATAAAAATATTTTAAAATTAAAAAATAATTATTATTTATTATAATAGATAATTATTATCTAACATAATATTTTTTCCTTATTAACTTGTATTAAGGGTACAAAAGTCTTTTTACCACAAATTTTCTCTTTTACTTTTCTCATTCCCAATGAATTACTCTCTCATACCTTCTAACCAAACATAGTTTTCCTTTCATTCCTAATCCATTCCCCCTTATTCTTATTCCTATCTTATTCTTTATCAATTCCATTCTTTGCAAACAAACAACACCTAAATGTTGACTAATCTGGAGAATGGTTCTCCCCTCCCTTCTCCCTTTATATAACAAGTCAATTCCGGTGGGTGAAAAAACATAAAGACAATAAGAAACACTCTAGTCCAACATTACACACTCTAAAATCCATCCTTTTTAAAACCTGCTCTGCTTCCATTTCAAGTCAAGTGATAAATATATCAGAAATAAGATGAAAATTTTGAGACGGGCGTTCAGAACACTCACTCACATCCTAACATCCTAGATAAAACATGGTATTTATGGTCTGATATTACCTTGAAAATTAAGGTTAAACAAGAGAAAAGAAACTTGGATGTTTGAAGACTTCATGGTTTCGCCTCAGAATCATGGGCGGATGTGGTAGCTTCTCCAGCAGCATCTTCTGCCTTGTTTTCATCCATTTCATCATCATCTGCATTAATTCAACCAAACTAATCAGGAACATTCCATGGTGTTGTATATCTAAAACCACGCCTTCATCCGTTATAAAAACATAAGTATTATTAAACTTGATTTCGGACTTACCCCCATCTTTGGCACCATCAAGATCAAAATCATCATCTGCACCACCCATGTCCAATTTCTACAAAAAGGAACTGAGGTTAAGAGCAAGCATAAAAAAAATAATAATGTTAATCAAAATTTCATTAATCTGTATGTGCTCACCGAGAAGTCCATACCACCGAACTCATCGTCAACTGGACAAGAAGAAGAAATATCGTCATACATCAGTAAATGGAACAAAATACTAGAAAAATGTGGGTGTAATCGAAGAAAATACAAGACTCACATTTGTTTCCATGCTCTTCATCTTCATCAATCCATTTGTCCCAGTCAACTTTCAAGAATGCAGGAGGCCTTCCTTCCTTCTTTAAAAGCCTACTCCACCATTTTGACTCTGCCTTCTTCACAAGGTAGCAAATATTCCTCAAACCAACAGCAGCTTTACTTTCCTGCAATACAATACAAGACACACTTCCTAAATATCCCTTTGGCAACAGGATACCCACAATAAAATAACTCACTTCCTGCTCAGATACTCACTTCCACATTAACTTTATCATACAACTCAAAATCAATCTCATATGGCACATTCTCTGCTCCAGTAGTAGCAGAAAAATGAAATTGTCCATTTGGTTGCAAAGAGAGTTTTACTTCCTTAGCATCAGGCAGTTCAATGGTAATATAAACCTTGTCAGACCTCTGTGCCCACTTTGTCAATGGGTGGCGGCTATGAATCAAAGGAAAGCATCAGAAATCAGATAGAGTTGCAAAACAGTGACAATAATTTCCAAACCAATTAGAAAAAATGAACAAAAATCACTGATACCACCATTTTGTAGGTTCATTATCATTTTCAATATTATATGCAACTGGAACAAAAAGACAACAACAATGTCAACAACTACCAATACTGCAAGATAAATGGCACATACTACCTCTCATTGAAAGGGATACTAAGTATGCCATACAAAACCAATTCTACTTATTAGTTAATGATAAAACAGTTTTATTATGTCGCATGCATAATTAGAAATATCGTATTATTCATGTTTGATGACATATTTTATTCTTCGGTTGCATTGTATAGAAATCAAATTAATGATAAAGATCATTTAATTGAAACATGATTCTCTATGTTCATCGCAACCTCAAATAGTTCATTAACTATGAGAAACTATGAATTTAGATTCATTATTAGTTGCCACATGTTGTACTAGTGGAGACTCTTAGTAGCATTATGGATATTTATAGTTGATAAATATTGAACTGAACTATTACAGAACTCTTAGACCCATACACTATCATAAATAGAAAAAGTTATTCTGCTACAAAAGGTCTCCAAGGGTGTTATTAAATTTTATGTATAAATTACGTTACTTTCATGGTGTCAACCAACAATGCCTAATTGGAGGCTACATGTGGACATACTAGGTTATATAATGAATGAAGGAGGATTTGTAATCATCCAAGATGGGATCTATTATTTCTATTGTATAAGAGAATATTGTAGATTGTGTTTCTTATATGTTGAATGAAAAACGCTGGTTAATTTTTTTAAAATATTTTATAATATAAAGAATATACTATTATAAATGTTTTTAAAAAAGTTTTATGTCCAACATTGTAAAGAGAGACACATATAAGTGGAGATTGACAACGCCATTGATGGTCTAATCAAACCCACTTATATGTAATAATTGTCAGAGGGATAAAGCCCATCTAGGTGCAAGGTGCAGGCGTGTGCTTAAGAGACACTAGGCGCACTAATTAAAAAAAAATTTGAAAAATAGTTTTTGTTACATGTTTTAAATTTTTAAAATGTCATACAGATTAATATCATAAAAGACATAAAAACATACATAATAACATACAAAATAATTTTCAAATGTTCAATACAAAATGCAATAACATGATATAATGCATGCATCGAGTCCTAAATCCTAACTCGAATAATAAAATCTAGTGACTATCATCAAAATCATCAAGTCCATCATTATCATCACCACCAACATCATCAATTTTCTCTTCAAATTTATCATTCTCCACATCTAAATAATCATCTCCAAAATTTTCTTCCTCATCATCATCTCTAAGAATTAAGAAACTAACAGATGCCTTATTATTTCTCTTTAATGGCCTTGAATTGAAGTGATGAGCTTTGTATTCTACTTGGTTGCGATTCCCTTAATTTTAAGTGCATTTTAGTTGCATGTTTTAGTTTTACGTAGACACTTTTTATTTTCAATCACCAAGATGTGTGGACAAGATTAAAAGTCAAAGTAAAGATAATTTTAAAAAAATAACATAATTGATAGATGCTATGAAAGCGCACCTAAGCCCTCGCTTGGTGCCTAGCGCCTAGGTGCGCGACTTCTTAATACTGCCAGACTGACATGCATAAAGGCACAAGCCTTTGAGCCTTGTGTGCCTTAAACACGCCTTTGACAACTATGGGATATTAATTGATAGAAAAATTAATATGTAAAATATTACATTGGGATCTCACATATAACTATCTCTAATGTTTGGATTAAATTACAATTTGTTGATAGATATGATTGTAATTATCAAATTAGTCCTAATATAAAGATCCCAAATGAGTCCAACACTATGCTCTGACGATTAGGGTTTCAAGTAACAAAAATATTGGCATATTGCTATCGAAAGATAACAACAAGAAACCCTAAGATTCACATTAAGTACTTAGAAGCTTTCTAATCAAAGGTGAAAAGTTCAAAAGTATCGCCTGTGCAAACATTGGAGGATTTTGCACTTGTGAAATCACTGCAAAGTAACCTCGATCTACCATATATATTCATGTGTTCATGTTATCAATCCTCAATAATTAATCAATTATTAATTTAAATATCAATCAATGATAATTGCCAACCCTCATTCGATTGGAAAGATTTTCCAACACCCACACATATCAAACTAATGCTCTGCATAATATCATGAACATCAATACTAATTCTTGTTAAACTACATGATACTTCCACTTCGGTTAAATTTCAAGCCTCCAAAGTTTAGTTAAGTGTTCATTGTGGCGTATTAAAACAATTCTTTTTCGCCAACATAAATAAAACAAACAAATTTCTATAACTTAGAAACCAAAAGAACACTTTATCTTGTACCAAACAATACCATAAATTACCATGAACACTCTCTTGTACCCTTAATTCTAATTCACATTCAATCAAACTCTTCTCAAGTTTCACGGGTACTATATCCAGCCAATGATCTAAACCTACATGGACGAACTCCTCCTTAACCTAGCACCAACGACCAAGTGGTCTATTATTAGCAGGGTCCCCAATAGAACCTTTCACAAGTGGTGAGAGTTCGAATCTTGAGTGAGGGCACATATCTGGGAGTGTGCGGGTGGTCTCAGCCACCCATGCATGCACAAACCCCGCTCCCACTTGCTCCGCCGAGGGTTGTGCACACCCCTACCTTAGTAGCTAAACCACTCATCTTAGCAAAAAAAACTCCTAAAAAACTCCTTAGCCTAGCTAATTACAGAAATCATAAAAGACACCAGCAATCGGCGATGCAATATCTTGATAATTTCCAAAAATTGAACTTGATTTTGCCACCAAACTATAAACAATATTCAAAAGGAAACAAATAGCGATGATGATCAACTCCAAACAAATTCACAAAACCCTAAAACTCAGATCATCAGCCTTAAATCTTCACACAATTACCAACTAAAAAAAATAAAAAGAAAACCCTAATACAAAGAAAACTACATCGCAAGAAACAAAAAAATACAGAGATTCCCAGATTAACGCTGATTAAAAGCAAACAAAAATTACCTCATTTTCTTCCACTCTAGGGTTTGGATCAGAGAAAAAAGAACAAGAGGATCGGGGGTGAAGTGAAGAGCGGTGGGATAAAGGCGGGATCTTGTGAGATTGATACACTGTGATTTGGTGAGAGTGCCGAGCTTAATGTATATATAGATCAATATCGAAGGATGCTTCTATAAATGTCTAGATGTTTCTATCGTTGGCGTACGGCGCAAGCCAAGATATTCACCGTACGATTTACTTTATCGACGGATGAGATTTGTCGAAAGCGAAGTTTGGATTGCTGTGGGTGGGATTCCAAGTGCATCAGGCCCAATATTAATATGGGCTGGCCCGTGAAGCTGTCCACGGCCTGTTTTGTTTTAAAAGATACTCCCTCTTTGTTTTTTTTTAAAATTTTTTAAATTTATCTAATTCATACCGATTAAAAAAAGTTTAATAAAGACTATAAAGTTAATTGATAACCTATAATTTATAAAAATTATATCAACTTTTCAATATTATCCTTATTTAAAATATTTTTTGAAAAATATATAATTGAATATATATTTTTAATGCCAGATAATCCACGCAGAATCTCCAAGTACCCTTGTATAATTTTTTTTTTTTTTGGAAGTTGTACAAGTACACTAAATATAGATGATAATTTTTTTAAAAAATAATATTTAATATTGCACAAAAAAAATTTATGGACAAGTAAAAAAGAATAGAGAAAAGCTCCAAAATATAACAAGTAAAAAGGAACATAGGAAGCATAGGCGGATCTAGAGGGGGGCAAGAGTGTGCTCAAGCACCCCTTGCCATTGAATATATATATATATATATAATTATTAAAATATTAATAATTATAATTTGTATGGAAAGTGATATTTTTTTATTTAAATATTTTTTTCAAACTTCATTACTTCAACCCGCAATATATAAAATAATTTAAATAAAACAATAAGATTATTATATTAAATAAAATTGATATTTGGTGATAATAATAAATATTATGGCTAACCAAACATGGATCTTTAAATATTTTTGTTTTAAAATTTTATATTTAGATGTATTTTTATTGAACTTATCAATATATTATAATTAATTTTTTAGGATATTAATGTAAAAAATAGTAAAAATAAATAAAAATAAAAATAAAACCATAAAAAAAAAATTGCTATCTCAAAATCTCTAATAAAATCATCGCAGTTTGTGAGTTTCTCTCTATGCTCAACTTCCGGCTTCCGAGTATATTTTATCTTTCATTGTAGGGACTTTTTTTTTTCAATTTTTTATATCTAATTTAATTTGTTTAATTTTGGTGTGATTATTTATTGTTGTCTAAAAATATTTTTTATATTTATTAAATAATTATTGGATATCTGTTAAATATTTGTTTATTTTTGTTATGAAAATTGTTGTAAAAATTGTTAAATATTTGTTGTGATTAACTGCTATAAAAATTGATTATTTGTATATTATATGTTAAATAATTGTTGCATAAATGAATTTAAATTGTGAATTTGTGCTAAATTATTTTTTTAATTGTATTATTTGTAAATTTAGTGTCTAATTGATAGTTGAGTTATTTGCTAATTATGTAGATATGATAGGTTTTTTATACATAAACCAAAACTTTTTAGATGGATGTATATTTTATTTTTGAATTATTGATTATTATTATCTCAATTTTGAATTAATAAAGTTATTTAATATTCATAAATTTTTTAAATTTTAATTCAGCACCCCCTAAATTTTGTTTCTAGTTTCGCCCCTGATAGAGAGTATGTATTTAGATGAATAAAAAAATATAGGAAAAAGGAATTTGCAAGTTCTTTAAAAATTAAAATAAAATAAGTTGAGCAATTTTTTTAATATATTAAACATTTCTAAATATAATCATCAAATCTACGTTTTCAGTAAATTATTATTTAATTTATTTTTATTTTTTCCGTTTAACTCACTAAGACCGGGTGAGTGTTTCATCACAAAAATAAAATAATACATGTTCAAAGAGTTTGTGTTCTTGTTGAGAACTTGGGTTTGAATTTTAACTCATATATTGATGGGTTGAGATATTAATTTTATATTTGCGCATGTCTTTAACATTGCTAGTCTTTATTTATATATAAAAAAATAATTTATATAGATTGAGTCTTAAGAGGGACTTGGGAGTACTTTGTGCTTAATAAAAATAAATAAATTGAGATTTTAGTTTTAGACCATGTTTTCAGTAAATTATTATTTAAATTATTTTTAATTTTAATTAACTAACTAAAAATGGGGTGAGCATTTCATCACAAAAATAAAATAATGTGTGTTCAAAGAGTATTCGTGTTATTATTGAGAACGTGGGTTTGAATCTCAACTCATATATAGTGGGTTGTGATATTAATTTATGTTTACACATCTCTAATGTTAGTTGTCCATATTTTTATTAAAAAAAATTGAAGAAATAATTTATATAAATTTGACTCTTAAGAAGGACTTGGAAGTACATTGTGCTTAATAAAAAATAAATAAATTGAGATTTTAGTTTTAGGTTCATGACTTGTAGTATGATAATATTATTTTGATGTTTGAACCCAAGAAAGCCACTGCAGCCTTTGAACAGTATGAAGATCTTTCCTTCAACATCAAAAAGAATTGAAGCGGAAAGAGAATTAAATTTTTTCTAGACTTCATAAGGCATTTTTAATAAAAACGATTTACTATTTCATTGACCATATTTATTTATTATCAAGCATTCTCAAAAAATAATAAACAATGATATTGAGAAAATTTGACAATAATAAGTTACGAAATTTAACAGATCGCATTGAGAATATTAATAGAAAAAGGCACCGGTCATTCTGTACTTAAAACAAGAGATTTGGATTATAAAAAAAATATTACTTAGATAATATTATAAGAAAAAACATTTTTGCAGTGAGAAGACCACAAATATATAATGCAAACAATGACTAGTTCACAACATAAATTAATTATGGGGGGAATATCCTTCCCGCCCGGCCCTAACCCCGAAATATAGTAAATAAAATTCTTTTCTATCCCCTATAAAAATTTGACTAAATAGTTTGATTTATATTATTTGACATCCCTAATAAATATTTAATAAAGATTCTTTAATTTAAAAACAAGTTACTATCAATTTTTGGATATGAAGTTGTAAAGACTAATATAATATATCCATCAATACTTTTTCAAATGAATTTATAAGACTTCAACATACATTCTTCAAGCTCATCTTCATTGAAATGGTGCTATAAAGGAATCAAGAAGACAACATAACTAAACAGGAAATATTCTCTGAACTTTGTTTAATAGTTTTAATTCATTTAGACCTACTAAGCAGCAAAGCAACAGCCATTTATGAATCATGGCACATGCACTCAACACCCACCAATGCTATTAAATCCTTAACAATAAAATTTATTATTTTGCTAAAGCATCCTGACATTAAATATTTTGGGCTCTTAATTATGCTCAGAGAAACGTTAATTACTTGAGTAAAGAAACATTAAATTAAGTTGATGCCTCATGTTTGTTATGTACTTGAAGAACATTATCAAGTGCTGTGTTGCAGGACTTGTTCTTTTATTAATAGTCAATTTCTTGGTTTGGTTGCTTTTTGTAACTTTTCATGATGATTCTAGCATTTGGAGACAGAAAGTAAAATAGCAAAGTGTTTATAATTGAATGGTCATTGGACCAACCACTCCATTTATTCAGCAAAGAAAAGTTTGGTTTTTGTTGATCTATTCACAGGGGGGGAAAAACAGATATAATTTACTATTATATTATTTTTGTATCAATTGTAGAACATTTCTTTTATCTTCTCAACTGTAAACACAACAAATCAAACCTACATTATATCAAAATAAGTTTGATGATTGGATTAAATTTTGTTTGATTTTAGTGATAAATTTATCTGGTTTAAACAAATGATTTTAAATTTAAATTTTTTTATATTTAAAATTTATTTATCATAGAGATTTAACTTTTCCATTAGACTCGTAATATCTCGTTTGAATTGGATTTTAAAAAATTGTTGGGTTAAACATTAAGAAAATATTTAACTAATCTAATAAATAAACTCTTGGATCAGACACCCACTTATATATTTTATTATCCAACTAATTTTCATCTGTTTGAATCCATGTAGCATGTTTAACATAATTTAATTAATAATTTAAATTTTTTTGGCAATTTAATGTCCTCCACATGATAATTACCACTCTCTCATCCTTTTTTTTTTTACTTTTAAAAATAGTTAAAATTTATATTAAAATTTAATATTATTTTTATTTAAAATAATATCTTTAAAAATATGAACGACCATTTGGTCTATTGACATCGAGTACTCGAGGCGTGGCTCCCCGAATTCGATCCTCATCCTTTCTAAAAAAAAAATGTAGTTAAAATAATTTATTAAAAATTATAAAAAAATACATTAAATTTAAAGTCTAAATTTGAAAGAATAATATTTAATATTCCATAAATTTTTTAAATAGATAAATAAAAAATACCATAAATTTTTTTAAAATGAAACAAATAAAAAACAACTGGTGAGAGAAACAATATAAAAAAAAAATTACAATTAACATATATCTCATATCGGTGTAAATATCAAAAAGGTCCCTCTATTTTTTTTCATTTTCTGTCATTTTAGTCCCTCTAATATAAAATTCGTCTTTTTGGTCCTTATATTTGTCCATTTTCATCCTTTAGTTATAAAATTCACATTTTTTGTCTTTGTATTTACACATTTTCATCCTTTAGTTATAAAATACACCTTTTTGATCCTCGTATTTACACATTTTTATCCTTTTTGGTCCCTCTAATTGATCAACTAGAAGGACCAAAAAGGTAGATCCATCAATTAAAGAGACCAAAAAAACAAAAATATAAAAATATAATGACCAAAAAAATAGATTTTATATTAGAAAAATTAAAAATGCCAAAAACATAAAATAGAGACTATTTTGATATTTTCACCATCTAATATCCCCACCCACTCAGTATTCATAAGCAACAAAACCAACCCAACCAAAGCTAGGCATATTAGGATAATTAATGCAGTGTACTTTTTATAAGCACAAGTGACAAAAGAAACCACCCCAATCACCATTTCAAAATAATAATAATAATAATAAAAGCAATCCATTTCCAACATTTGGGCGGTGACCGCACCACAAACCAACCGCGTTCTTGGGCCCAACTCCCAAATCTCACGCTTATACAGCTCACAGCTGTATTTTCACTACAACCGCGGTGACAGCACCACCAGTTCCATTTCCAGTGGCATTCTCGTTATTCTTTCAAACATCAATGGCCTTTTTACTTCCACTCTCCTCTCTATATAAACCCCCTTTTGTGCTTAGTTTCCACTTGGTTATCTTTTCGTCTCATCTTCATCTTCGTTTTCATGGAAGACCGCAAAGAAGTAAGCTTTTCTTCTTGATTTTCTTGGTTTTTTCTTGAGTTTTTTTCTTTGAATTTATGGAAAATGGATGGTTGTGAAGAGGAATGGAGGATGGATGTCGGTGCCGGCGTTTGGGGATTGGGATATGAAGCAAGGGGTGCCGGATTACTCCATGGATTTCTCGAAGATCAGAGAAGCGAGGAAGATTAACAAGTCCGATTTCTCCAGAGCCAGTTTGGGGAACGAGGATGAGCTCATCTCCATCCAACGCGACGCCGCCTCCGCCGCCGATGATCACCGTGTCCCTCCTCACCATCACCAAGAGCCCCACCAATCCCCCACGGTGAGATTTTTTTTTTTTTTCTAAGGTTTTCGAAATTTGGGGATTTTTGGTGTGGAAATTGAGTACTTTCTATGGATTATTTTTATTTAGTTTCCGATGAGAAATTATTAGGATTTATGGTTAATTTGGATTGCATCAAGTTAGGGTTTTTTTTTGTATAATTAATTAGTATATTGATTTTGTTGTTAGAATTGATGTGATAACAAGATTGGGTCATAAATGAAGTTATTTTTAAATTTCTAATAAAATAAGATTATCATGCCTCATTTGATCCAAATTGGAAGGAATGGACTCTCAAGATAAAAGTTGAATAGTGGTAAATATAAGCCAAATTTATCTAATACTGGATATAAACATCCTTTTTTTGTGTAGAAATTGAGTACTTTAGATTGAGTAGTATCCAATGTGAGATTATTAGGATTAAAGGTTAATTTATATATTGATATTGATGTCATGTTGAAGGGTATAGTGATAAAGTTTTCTCTGTTCTTCTTACCTGACTTTAGTAATGGATTTATTTCCTTATTTTCACTGGGATATATCCAGTAATTTATATCCTTGAATTTTTGTCTCTAATGAAATAAATGGGAGAAAGAACAGATGGTGATGATGTTTTGGGATGTTTTGCAGAAAAGTTTATATTCTAATTTATTTACTTTTTTTTTTTTAATTTAAAATTTAGCTTGTGTAATAAATAAAAGAGTTTGATTCCTGCTTGCTTACCTTTGTTGTCAAAATTGGATTGCTGGAAAAAGCTCCCTTGTAATCTCATTCAAAGCAGCAATCTGAGTCTTTATCTGGACTCTTGACTTAAAAATAATAATTAGAAATAATAATGCACATTGATGTGGATTGGTGCTGGAACCAACTGAAAAACAGATGGCATCTGGACCATATGCAATAAATTCCATATATCTATATATTGTTTAAAAATTTTATCTTTTTGTTTTCATTATTAAATTAAATTTAGACACAGAGATGATATTTATTAAATTATAATAGTTTAATTTTTGTTTTATTGTTATTTATCTTTCAGACAAAGAGGACGATTATGAGCTACTTTAACTGTTGCATAAGAGCATGATGATTTATTGGGTGGGTCTCATCTATCAATCTCTGATTCACAGTTTATGTTATCTATTTGTTGAAGGTCTTTTTCTCTGTAACATATACCTCATCATTGTTCTTAAGTGAAATATGTTTTGTTTTATTTCTTTTCCCCTTTTTTTTTTTGGGGGTGTTTTTATTAGTTTATGTTTGTTTCAAAGCTTATCTTTCTTTTACTAGTCTATATTTGTCAAAAAGCTTAGCACTGATTGCTTTCTTTTCAATATTTTATAAAACTTGTTGTTTTCTGGTTGATTGTTCATGTAAATATGGTTAAATTACCCCTTTTAACAAAATTTATAAATTTATTTGGGTTACCTTCAAATTCAATTGTTCACTTTACTATGGGTTATATCAATAGTAAGATGCATGAGTTCCATGTGAGAGGGTGGGAGATTAATTTTTTTTTTTACATGATAGATAATGTGAATAGTAATTTATTAATTTTTATTGAAAAAATGATTATATTAAATTGACTTTCAGATTCAAATCACCTACCACTTTAATTTTTTTATTAATTGCAAATCAAATTTAATTGACTATCTCTATCTTAAAAATATTAATAATATTTTAACTTGTATTATGATTTCTTTGCCATATATATATACACACATATATCTTATGTATTAGATGTTATGATGGGCTTGGGCATCAGCATAAAAGTTTGGGAAGACTTTTTATGTGATCGATTATAAGATGAGAGTGTGCATATGTTAAACAGCAAAATGCTTAGTTACGAGAATTCACTTAATTGGCTTAAATAAAGAAAGCGATTAATGTGAATACACACACACACACACACACATATATATAAAGCTAATGAACTTGGTTTCTTATAATGAAATGGTCATTCTTAAGAGGTCAAATGATCATGGGCCTCAAAATGCATTTTGAAACTGAACTGGGTTTCAACCTAAGCAGGTGTGAGCATAACCGAAACAAAAAAAAAAGTCAAAATTTATTAATTTTGTCTATTTCATGAAAACATTATTATTATTATAATCATCCTATTTCATTGTTTTAAAATCAAAGAAAAATTAGAATTAGAAATTCTCACTGTAATACCCATTTATCTTTTAGGAACTGCTTCTAAATTTTAGAGGGCTATTTCATAAATATTTTAGGAAATAGGGACTAAAAAGATATTTTGTAAAAATATAAAATAAAAGAGAGGACAGTCAGTTGACATGGAATGGAATCCCAGTAAAAAATGTTCACATGCTATGAATAATAATAATAATAATAATAATAATAATAATAATAATAATAATAATAATAGAGGAGAGAAGCAGAAGAAGGAAAAGTAGGTGCATGAAAGTGAAGCCGGAGAGGGTTCAAAATTTTTGGTGACAACATTTAAGAGGCGGAGATAGGGTTTTTTTGTATAAGCATGCTTTTGGTGATGTGGGTTAAATCCATATAATGGCTCATCCAAGTTTGGGTGTCTTCATGGCTTTGATCAAGTTTTGCTTGCGCTATGGACTTGGATAATTTAGTTTATGATGCTCACTTGAGGTTATTCTAGATTTATTTTATTTTATATTTTTGTTTTGCAATCTTCTTTCATTGTGTTACTTGTTAATTACAATTCATTTTAATTAATGTGTTCCTTATTAGTTATTACTAGGAGACCTTGTATATATGTATTAACATGAGTTGTTTTTTTTAGACATGCTTAAAAGTCATCAAATTGTCCATGCAGGGATATAAAAATAACTGCTATAATTGCTAGAAAGAAGTAACTTTTTGTCATGCCAAATATATATATATATATATAAGATGTGGTAAATAGAAAATTAAAAAACACTATTAGTAGGGCTGCTTTCCTGATTAATCAGAAAGCAAGCCCTACAATATTGTGTAATCAAATATAGTTAAATATCAAGCCCAACTGAACTATCCATTGGTGCCTTACTATATTAGTAGCCTTTGGTTTATCTACTGGTGCATAACAATTATGCACAACATTCTTAAATATTCCACTGATTATTAGGCCACTTGATAAGCATGCTCTCATAAATTAATTGATCATTAATTGTAAGATAACGCTGTGTATATAAATTATAGGAACTCAACAAGTTGAATGAGCTCAAAAGAGGAAATAGATCCTTGTTAGGTCTTCAAGAGGTGAGTAAAAATACGAAATGGCTCTTTATGATGTTCGAAAAAGAAATTTTGAACTTACAAAGTTTTATGTAGTTTATACAATTTGATGGATTACAAATGTTATTGCTTGTGCTTATTAATTATTACTTGTTGCTAGTCTATAGATGTGATCTTTGTTAATAATTGCATGGAATATATGGTATTGATTGACTTGTCTATGGATGGAATATTGTGTGATCTTTGTTGATAATTGCATGGAATATGGTATTGATTGACTTGTCTATGGAAGGAATATTGTGTGATTGATACTTATAGTCAATACAGTATATATATATATATATATATGGATGGATTATGCTATCCTAAGAAATCTCAAGGAAGTAATTCACGGACAGAGCTACCTGTGAGAATTAATTCCACAGCAATTCTACTGTATAATTGCAGAATTTAACCACTTGCATTGCCATCCATAGATCATTCATTCATAGTATCCATAATTTAAGGAAGTAAAAGCAGAGAAATTCAGTAATCAAAAAGAAACCCAGGAATTCTATGGATCTAAAAGCAGGGAATTTCAGTACTCAAAGTCACCTGCACACAAAGTTGATGAAGATCCAAATCCTTGCCTCCGATCACAGGAATCCCTAATTACCTGCAGTCCAGAAGAGAGACACACAAAAGCAATTCCCAATAGAACCAGAAAACCAGAAAAATCCCAAAATCTCCCTGCTCTCACACTGGAGAGAAACCAGGGCCTTCAATCACATCCAGGATCAAAACTCCCCACTTCTCCAACTCGATCTCCTCTTATTTCCTGTTCCTCTGCGGTACAATGTACCCTCGAAGTCTAGAATTAATCCTGCTCTCCCTCTTGCTTCGTCGACACGTGGCGGTATTTTCTAATCCTCCACCCGAATCTGCTCCTCCTTTGTTGACTATGTTGACCGGCAATTTAACAATACCCCCCTCATAACCTTTGACCTTGTCCTCAAGGTCAAGTTCTGGGTATTCTTTGATCAATGTGTCAACATCTTCCCAAGAGGTATCAGTGGCTTCTAATCCATGCCATTGAATCAAGACGCGAGCAACTCGCTTGTTCTCCCTCACAATCTGACAATATTACAGGATAGTAGCTGGAAGAATCATCGGGCCATGAGAAGAAGATAACAATGGTAGTGGTATCACTGTCTGAGTTGGATCACCCAAACACTGCTTCAGTAAAGATACATGAAAGACGGAATGAATCTTAGCCACTTCTGGCAGCTGCAATCTATAGGCCACATTGCCAATTCTTTGTAAGATTTTAAATGGCCCAAAATATTTCATCCCCAGTTTCTGGTTTCTGCGCAACAACACAGAATGCTGACGATAGGGTTGGAGCTTGACAAAAACCCAGTCCCCCTCTTGGAATTGGATTTCTGATCGTTTCCTATCCGCGAATCGTTTCATTCGCTCTTGAGCACGCAGCAAATTACTCTTTAATTGAGACAGGATTTTATCACTGTTAGACAACCACTGAGAAGCCAAGGAATGATCTTCCATTGTCTCCGTATATGGCACCAACCCCGGAGGTTCTCGTCCATAAACAATGCGAAATGGAGTCATGGCCGCGCTTGTTTGATACGAAGTGTTGTACCAATACTCCGCCCATGGCAAGAGATCCGCCCACCTACTAGGATGCGTAGATGTAAAACATCTCAAATACATTTCCAAACACTTGTTCAAAGCCTCGGTCTGGCCATCCGATTGAGGATGATAAGCTGTGGACATTTGAATAGACGTCCCCATCTTTGAAAATAGATGTTGCCAGAATCTACTTGTGAATGCCTTGTCACGGTCACATACAATAGAACGAGGAATACCGTGTAATTTAAGGACAGAATGAATGAATACCTCAGCAACACCCACACTGGAAAAGTCACCCTTCAATGGCATGAAGTGGCCGTACTTGGACAGCCGATCCACCACCACAAAAACCACAGAAAACCCTTTTGACAATGGCAATCCACATATAAAATCCATTGCTATGTCCTCCCAAATTTGTTGGGGAACAGGCAATGGTTGCAATAGCCCTCCAGGAGGAGTTGTGAGAGTTTTGGCTTGTTGACACACCATACATTGTTGTACAAAATGGTGAACATCTTGACGCATCCCTTTCCAGAAGAATTGTGCAGCCAACCTCATGAAAGTCCTAAGGGAACCAGCGTGTCCTCCTAGAAGAGAACTATGGAAATCTTGTAACAATCTTGTTTTTAAATTGTTGTCATCAGGAATAACTATTCACCCTTTCCAGTACAGTAAACCTTGTCGCAGAGAATATACAGAATGCCCATTTGTGGTCCCTTGTAAGGCCTTTATAATTGGTTCATAATAGCTATCCTTGCCTTGCAGTAATTACAGCTCATTGAAAAAGGACTCTTGTGATTGAAAAGAGGTAAGAGTAAAGCATCGCGATAACGCATCAACAGCCACATTCTCCCGGCCCGGTTTATATTCAATAGTAAAATTAAAACCCAGCAGCTTAGGTAACCATCTTTGTTGCTCAGGGGTCTGTATCGTTTGTTGACAGATATGCCACAAAGCTTGCTGATCGGTACGGATAATGAAGTGATTCCCCAGTAAATAATGTCTGAATTTTTGTACAGATTCCGTCACGGCAAACAATTCTCGGACATAGGCTGATTGAGTTTGCATCCGTGGAGTCATTTTGCGGGAGAAATATGCGATGGGATGATGATTTTGGCTCAACACAGCTCCAATAGCAACTCCTGATGCATCTGTTTCTAACTCAAATGGCACTGAAAAATTGGGCAAGGCTAGTACCGGTGCATAAGTCATTGCCGTTTTTAAAATATCAAAAGCTTCTTGTGTAGTGGAAGACCAAAGGAAGGCATCTTTCCTTAATAAACCAGTCAGTGGTTGTGCCAATGTTGCATATTGCTTAATGAACTTCCTATAATATCCACTCAACCCGAAGAAGGCCCGAACTTGTTTCAAAGATGTAGGAGAAGGCAAATTCACAATGGCAGAGATCTTGGCCGGGTCCATTTCAACCCCCCTGGAAGAAACAATGTGACCCAAGTACTCCATTTGTGGTTGCCCAAAGCTACATTTAGATAATTTGGCATAAAGTTGATGGTGTGCCAAGGTTGATAAAACAATCTCCAAATGTTGTAGATGTAAGGGCCAAGAAGTACTATAAATTAGGATGTCATCGAAGAAAACCAAGACGAATTTTCGTAATGCAAAATTGAAAACCCGATGCATCAAAGATTGGAAAGTAGCTGGAGCATTTGAAAGGCCAAAAGGCATGACCAACCATTGATAATGCCCTTGATGTGTGCGAAAGGCCGTTTTAAACCTGTCCTCCGGATGTAACAGGATTTGATGATACCCCGAGCGCAAATCCAATTTCGAAAAATATGTGGCCCCAAATAGTTCATCCAAGAGTTCATCGACTGTGGGTATAGGATAAGCATCCTTAATTGTGATTGCATTTAGAGCCCGGTAATCGGTACAAAACCTCCATGTCCCATCTTTTTTTTTGACCAAAATGATTGGAGATTAAAATGGACTAGTACTATGTGCAATTAGTCCGTCCGCTAACATTTGTTGTACCATTTTGTCAATTTCTTCCTTCTGACTATGTGGATACTGATAAGGTTTGACTTTCACTGGTGTACTATCGGGTAACAGAGGTATCCTATGATCACAAGCTCGTGATGGTGGTAGCCCGCGAGGTACAGCAAACACAAAGTGAAATTTGTTTAATAATGCAAACAGCTCAACCGGCGTATCGGCAGTAATAACTGATTGAATTTCAGAGGTGAGTTGCGGTGCAGTATTGGCCACAGGACTATTCAAAGCATCAACTGGGATTATCTGAAGAGAGTAACATTCCCGAATAGATTGAGTTGAACATAACCTGTTCAATTGAGGCACCGTAGTATAAGCGGGTTTCGCCATCAGGGCTCCCTGTAACACCATGAATTGATTATTGTGATAGAAGTGAATAGTTTTCTTTTCATAATCCACAACATGGGGTCCCAATTGTGCCAGCCAAGAAGCTCCCAGAATTAAATCAGCACCGACAATTGCAAGGACATAAGCAGGAACCAATAAGGTGTAGCCTTGAACTTGAACCTATAACTCAGGAACTTTGCCTTCGACATTCAAGGTTTGTCCATTGCCAACTAATACCTTCAATGGGTTGGTGGGGAGGACATCCAAATGCAGAAATTTTACTAATCTCGGTTGGATGAATGTGTCGTCACTGCCCCCATCCAATAATATTGTAATATGCTGGCCACCCAAAGTCCCATTGAAACGCATAGTGCCTGATACAACAGTACTAGACATAGCGTTAAGGGACATTTTAGTATCGGCTATACCAGTGTTGCGGTCTTGCCCAGGGTCATGTACCACATCAGGTGGGTGTGGATCAATGAAGAATTCACTGTCGAAAATTTCGGTGTCATGATCATCCCATTGCAAAAGAAGAAGTTTCTTGTTAGGACACTTGTGGGTAGGGGAATACTTCTTGTCACAATTAAAACATAACCCTTTAGATTTTCGAATCTGCATCTCTTGGAATCCGATCCTACAAAATGTTGTTGGTGTCGAGGAAACACTATTGCTAGAATTGGGATTAGGAAAACTTTGCAGATTCTGTCCTGTAGCTCCAGTAGCAGGATGATTCAGCATAGTTGTTGGGCCTGGAAGAGGTTTCATTCGAGTATCAGGAATATACAAATTCTTGGTGTAAGTTGATTTCTTCCCCAATTGGAGCTTTTCTTCAAACAATTTTGCTAATGAAATTGCCTGATCCATGTCTTCAGGATGGCAAGGAATAATTTCAGCTTGCAATTCCTTTTTTAAGCCACTGATAAAGCTGTCCAGTAATATGTCTTCGGGTACACCATCCACCCGATTAGCCAAAGCAATAAATTGGTCATAAAACTGAGAGACCGATCCCTCTTGAGTCATGCGAAATAATGAGTATCTTGGGCAATCAAATGCGGAGGGCCCATAAGCACATTCTAATGATTTTGTGAGAATTTTCCAGGAAGTCAATTTACCTGATTTTTGGAGTCGCTGAAACCATGGTATAACTGGGCCATCGAAATGCACTGAAGCAATCCGTAATCTATGAGTATCCGGCACTCCATAATAGTCAAAGAATTGCTCAGCGTGAAAGATCCATTGCAACACATCAGAGCCTGCAAATCTTGGAAAATCTATTTTAATGTTCTTCACAGAAAAACCGTCCAAGTCTGACGGAATTGCTATCTGTGCAGAATTATCCACCACGGATTGTGATACAGGAACATCATTTGGGGATTTTAGAGGCTGTAGGCCTTCCATCATTTGGGACAACCCAGCTAAGGATTGTTGAATTAGCGGCAGTGCCGTGAGGGATTGTTCAATGATCTTAAATCGTTGCTCATTGTTGTCCATTAATGTAAACAATGTCTCCACCTTAGCATTTAGTTCCTTCAGACGAGTATTATCAGCCATAGAAGGGAGAAAGGGACAACGAAAGCACCAATTGCTATGCTAAGAAATCTCAAGGAAGTAATTCACGGACAGAGCTACCTGTGAGAATTAATTCCACAGCAATTCTACTGTATAATTGCAGAATTTAACCACTTACATTGCCATCCATAGATCATTCATTCATAGTATCCATAATTTAAGGAAGTAAAAGCAGAGAAATTCAGTAATCAAAAAGAAACCCAGGAATTCTATGGATCTAAAAGCAGGGAATTTCAGTACTCAAAGTCACCTGCACACAGAGTTGATGAAGATCCAAATCCTTGCCTCCGATCACAGGAATCCCTAATTACCTGCAGTCCAGAAGAGAGACACACAAAAGCAATTCCCAATAGAACCAGAAAACCAGAAAAATCCCAAAATCTCCCTGCTCTCACACTGGAGAGAAACCAGGGCCTTCAATCACATCCAGGATCAAAACTCCCCACTTCTCCAACTCGATCTCCTCTTATTTCCTGTTCCTCTGCGGTACAATGTACCCTCGAAGTCTAGAATTAATCCTGCTCTCCCTCTTGCTTCGTCGACACGTGGCAGTATTTTCTAATCCTCCACCCGAATCTGCTCCTCCTTTGTTGACTATGTTGACCGGCAATTTAACAGATTCCTACTTGTTTCCATTGCTTAGAGGGGCCTATGACATACATAAAAATTCCACTTGTGTAAGGAGTTTCTTTGTATATGGAATATAATTACTGTAGAGTATAGGATTTGGCATTGTAACCAGCTTGCCAAATGTACATGAATCATTGGTATATATCACTTGTTACATAGAATGAATTGTCAAGCACATGTCAAACTTCAAATGAAAAGAAAATTACTTGTTATACATTGGCCAGTAATTCACATGTTACTTGTTATTACATTATAAGTTCGAGGTAATATTTGTATGGCGAGGTTACAACATAAGCATATTGATTTTTCACCTGTATTTCCACTTGTATTTGCATATGTGGAAACTAGATGAGTTATTGTTTATTTTTGTATGCACTTGCATTTGCACTTGTATTTGCATATATGGAAATTGGATGGCGTTATTATTTATTTATTTATTTTTGTCTTATTACATTCTAATGTTTGATATTTCGTACGTGCTATGTTGTGCAGATTAATAAAATATATTTAACAATGAGAATGTAAATAATGTTTCTCTTTTCTTCTTCTTTGATTGTTTATGTTCACTGAGTGATGACTCATAAATCGCTATAATTGTTTTTAGATTTTGATAGTAAAGTTGGGGTTCTGAGATCTTAGACTTGTAGGTAAGATCTACTAGAGTGCAGGTAGGCAGTCAAGCTCTTACACTATCTCCTTTGCATTTGCATTTGCTCTAGATGTTGAAATCAAACTTTTAAGTTTAATCATGTGTTGAGAAACTATAACACTAGAATTATTTATGTAAGCTTTGTGATTATCTACCTTGTAGGATATGTAAATACTCCTTTTTATCTCTTTCGTACTATTGTGGAGTAATATATTTAAGTGATTTGCAGTTTAGGGCTGTCTGGTTATCTGTAAATAGATGTGATGCAATTTGATTTACAGGTAAAATACCAAATTAGGTTGTTTGGTTTGTTATAAAAAGATATATGTTGTGATTTAAATCACTGATTTTGGACTTTTTGCTGCATTTGGACTTGAGTAAATCAAAATCCAAAAAAAATTTGGATTAAAGTTACCCTATAGCCAATCACGTGACCGCTCCTACGATCCTACGATCTGATCTTCTCTCGGGTTGCCAAGCCCTCCCATTCTTCAATGCCTTGCCCACCGGCCGTTGATTCTACTTGATAGTTGTTGGAGGGTGTTACACTCACTCCTAACAAAACCTCGTCATAATCATATAAACCAATCCACACAATAATAATAATAATCCAAACAAGACGAGTACAAATTTATTGGTTATATTCCTTATTAGTTACCACATGGTTATTGTGTCATATTTACTTGTTACCAAGGCATATTCCTTCTTCACATGGTTAAATCCACTAAATCATCTTTATTTCTTAACATGTTATATCACTTTCTTACTAGTTGCCACATTTACATTTATTTATTAGAAGGCATACTTTTATTTTATGTTGGTTGCCATAATTCTAAATCCATATATGTATTGGTTAGTAGATCATATTTCTTTTTACAAGTAATTCTATCTTAACTCTTACTTCTCTTCTTTCTTTCCCTATCTATTTCAAATTCAATCACATTTCTCTCTTTTCATCCTCTATTTTAATTTATGTAAGAATAACAAATATTTTTAATAAAGTTATGCAACAAACACAAATTATAAAAATATAAAGGAAAAATTATGATTTAGAGAAATGAGAAAATACTTCTAAGGAAAAAAAATAGAAGAATGGCCACCGTGATGATAACCTAGTAAAATATTTGACTTTTATAAATTTGAATTAAAAAATAAAAAATGTGTGGATGTGAGTTGTGAGAATGAGGAAATATTTAAAATGAAAAAAAAATGATGAAAGAGGATAAGAAAAAATAAATAAAAATAAAATGAGAGATTTTTTTACTTTATTTTATTTATACCAATAAAGATGGCCAACCTGCAGAGAATCATTTATATTATTATTTTTTTTACAAAATTATAATAATAAAATGAATAAACAAACATTATATTTGGGATCTCAAAGAAAACACAAGTAGAAAAAGTCACTGCAAACTGCAAAGCAGTGCCTTTCTCTAATTTAATAAATATCATCCTCAGTGATGACCTGGTCCTCAGTCCTCACAATAATACAAGCTTAGTGGTTGGAAACTTGGAAAATATTATTTTAATCTAGTTGGGGTGCCTGGACGGCACGCCAAATTTGATTCCAAGGACCAAGACAGACCATCCAATTGACCAAAAACTCCTTTCACCTTTGCTTTTATATCCTAAAAGTCCTTAAATACTAAAATAATATAATTCTAAGCCATTATATTTTAAAAATTTAATTATTATTTTTTAAATTCTGATTATACTTTTAATTTTACTCTCATGGTTATTTTGGGTAGCTTATGAATCCTACATGCTAGCTTAAGATCAAGTGAGCTAGGCGTAGGGACAAGTTCACTAGCTCACAAGGGGTTACTTGGGAAAATGAAAGAAAGATGAAAAACAAATAAATGAAAAAAAATTGTAGGGATCCATTAGTAGAGATTTACTATGTAGTTAAAAAGTTATATGGACTTAGTGATATTTTTGAAACTCTTCAACGGCCTTCAAATTTTTTTTTTAAATATAAAGTTTTATAATATATTATTAAAAAAAATTCAAGAAAGATCACTTGCAATTAATATAAAATTTAATTATAGTAGAACCTTAACAATTAATATAAAATTTTGAAAAATTCTATCATAATATGTCTGATATATACACACACATAAATTTACATTATTTATGGTTTAAATTTATTTTACTTATCACATTCTTCTAATAAATAATTTTTTTTTTAAAAAAAAAAATCGTCTACACTTTATTTTACATAGCTCAAAATTATTCCGGGATAAAACATAAAATAAAATGAAAAAAAAGGTTATGAAATCTTTTCCAAAAAGTGAAATTTTCATGACACCAACTCTATCTGAATAAAATATTTTTTAAAAGAAAAAAAATCACTTGGTATCAAAATATTCCATATTTCCCCCTGTTATATATATTCTTGTATTGGCTTCGAAAAACTTAAAATAAAAGTATAATATCCAAATTAGTCCATCCACTTTTCTCTCTCTTTCCTTTTGGTCTCTCTATTCATAGATGTATTTCACTAATCCTTCTACTATCGAAAATATTTTTACTTAGTCCCTCTTACTCTAAAATGTGTCAATTTATGACTGTATTTTTAAAAGTAAAAGGGGCTAGATAGGAAGAGATTAAAGGTAGATGGACTAAATTGAGCCATTTTCAAGAGTAGAAGATTAGTGGACTACATTTATGAATAGAGGGACTAAAAGGGAAAAGAGAGAAAAATAAAAGTACTAATTCGGGTATTTGCAAATAAAAACATTTCATGGATCTAAATGCAAAAAAAGCCCCAATAATTTGAAGATCTCTGAAACGAAAGAGGAGAAGATCACCAGCGAGCGAGCGAGCGAGCGAGCTTCAACAATGGCGGAGAAGGCTCCGATCATCCGATTCGGCATCATGGGTTGCGCGACCATCGCGATCAAGGTCTCCCGAGCCATCAGCCTCGCTCCCAACTCCACCGTCGTCGCCGTCGCCAGCCGCAGCATCGACAAGGCTCGCAATTTCATCACCGCTCACGGCCTCCCGGAGGGCACCCGGGCGTACGGGAGCTACGAGGAGATTCTGGAAGATGAGGGTGTGGATGCTATGTATGTGCCGCTGCCGACGAGCCTGCATTTGAGATGGGCGGTGGCGACGGCGGAGAAGGGGAAGCACTTGCTGCTGGATAAGCCGGTGGCGCTCTGTGTGGCGGATCTGGATCGGATTTTGGAGGCTTGTGAGGCTAATGGCGTGCAGTATATGGACGCCACCATGTGGATGCACCACCCGAGGACCGTCGCCATGAAGGAGCTCTTATCGGATCAAGGTCGCTTCGGGACGCTCAGATCGGTTAGTGTTGCCTACTTCTCCTTCTTCTTCTTTTTTTTATTGATTGATTTATTTATTTATTTATTAATTAAAAAAAATTCACACTCAGCCACGGATTCACGTCCATTAACGGATACTAATTAAATTGCTAAAAAATAACAATCTTTTAATATAATTATTAATTTATTTTTATATTATATAATAAATAAAAAATATAATTTATAAATCTATGGTTAAAAATGAGCTATGATTTAAAACCGAGTTTACTGGATTATTTTTAAACCCGGGCATATTTCTAACTATTTTGCTATTGTTATATTTATTAAAAAAATAAATAAATAAAGAAACATATGTTAAGGAATTAAAATAAATCACAAAAGTTATTGTTATTAACTTATTATTATTTATTGTTTTGATGCTTTAGATAAATTTGGTTAGGAATGGTTGAGAATGGACACTATTTTAAGGTTTATGAATGAGATAAAATCTTTTTGTGTTTGCAATTGGTTTAAGTAGGCTTAATTAGAAATGGATGGACATGATGACATGGTTGAAAGGCCTATGACTCTTATCATTGGATATATGCTAAAAAATTCTAATTTAAAATTTTATTAATAAGATTTTTTCTAGAAATTATTATCATTTTAATAAAATTGGATAAATTACAAGATGATAATCAGGAGACGATATCCAAGTAATAATTGGATAAAAATAGACTACTAATAAAAAAAAATGTCACTTAATTCACAGAGGTGATGCACGTATAAAGCGAAATCAAAAGAAAGTATCGAGAAAATACTAGTGACACTAAGAAATATTATTCATTATAAATTTTATAAATAATTTATTTAAAATATAATGTAAATTTTAAAAAAAATCTAAATAATTTTATAAATATATTTTTTAATAAATTTCTAAAAACAACACAAGGTTCATAGCACGATAAGGCAAATATTCTTGGAGCTCATGGTTTGGGACACGCTAGATGCTATGGTGACGAAAATCTTTGATTAATTATATATAGGGTGTCTATATTATAAAAAATAAAAAAAATAAATCTAATTATGAAAAGAAAAATCATAGGTTTTCATAGTTGGAAAAGTATTCTTCCTGTATTCGATAGTTAAATCAGACAAAATAAATTTAAATAATATGAAAGCCATTTTTTATCATGTTGAAATATTTATATATATATATATATATAATTTTTTTTTTGAATAAAGTGGATAAACCACGAATTTATTAATGAAGAAAGAAACTGGGAAAATAAAGTATAAGTGAGAAAATAACAAGCAGAACAAAAAGAGGAGAAAGTAAACAGTTATCCTCACCAGAGATGAGGAAAATAAGGAGCATAGAAAAAAGAAAAGGAAAAAGGCAGGGAAATCTGAAGCCGGCGAAGTCAGCCATCAGGAGACAGAGGCCAGCTCGAGAGGCAGTGATAGCGAATTACTCCTGAGTCGAGTTGGACGCCATATCGTCGGTGAAGTCAGTCGGATCTGGAGCGCTAAAAAGTTTAAAAGAGCGCTTTTATCTTCGAACACCTTCAGAGGCTTCTTGTTGATAAGATTCAGAATCTGCAAAATCGATAAAGAATCATATAAAGCGGTTTTAAGAATTATAGCGGAAAAAAAGGTGCACATTTTTTTGGTTAAAAAAATACGATTGTTGCGTTCGAGCCCAAAATGTTCGGGAAGATGGCTCGGAGCAGAGATCCCATAAATTTACGTGAATAGAGTTTATGGAAGGAATCCGATGAGGTCCGGATATTTGAAAGCGAAGAAGGTAAAGTTTCGGGATCTAAGTGAACATTTGAAGAAGGACCAAATGCGAACGGATATGTCATGCAGTTTAATAAAAAAAATGATCTCATCGATTACGAGTTATTATGACATAGAATACATGTGTCGATGAGCAAAAAGGATTACTGACCTTTTTTAAAAAGATTCTCAAGTGTTAAAATTTTATCCTCCCAGGCAAGCCAACAGAATAGAGTGATTTTGCTGGGGGATTTAATTTTCCAGAAGTTGGAATAAAGCTGGGAACGAATTCCTCCATCGATTAAGAAGTTATAAAAGGATTTTACAGTGAAGGAACCATTTTTTTCTAAAGACCAGGAGTAGGAGTCTTCATGATCATTAAAACAAACCGATAAATAATTAGTAAAACTAGCAACAACATGTGCAGTGACAGATCTAAATGGATTACCCTGAGAATTAAGAGCGTGAAAAAATTGTTTTAAAGTAATCCAAGGATCATGACAGTCCAGGAAGAGAGATTCCCAAAGATTTTTGGGAGATTGGCCATCCAACCATCTGTCATGCCAAAATAACGTATTTTCTCCATTACCAATGATTTTGGTTAAGCAGGAGCGAAATGAATGAAGTATGGGATTGATTCCTGCCCAAAAAAAAAAGACTTATTTCTTGGTGGATGTGAATATAAGAAGTTTGGAGAGTTTCTGTTAAAATAATTAGCTTTAATTATCGTAGACGAACAAGAATAAAAAATAGTAATAAATTTCCACCACCATTTTCCAAGCAAAGCTTTATTGAACTCTTGAAGATCAAGGATGCCCCAACCACCCATGCTTCGGGGGCGACAGATTCTTTTCCAAGCAATTAAACTTATTCCTTTAGATCCCAGACCAGGACCTTTTCAAAGAAAATCTCTCCTGATTTTGTCAATTTCATGAATAACCCAGATAGGAAGTTTGAAGACAGACATCCAATAGACTGGAATAGAGGACAACACAGAGTTGATAAGAGTTAAGCGACCCCCCAAAGAAAGATAAATTGCTTTCCAGGATGTGAGTCTAGCACAAACAGATTCAATCAACTTAGTCCAATCTATTCTTCTGGGACGTCTACCAGATTGGGGAACCCCCAGGTATGTAATTGGGAGACAATCTCTGTTACAATTAAGTATTCTAGCAGAGGGGGTGGCCGGTTGGTAACCAAAATTGGTGGAAAATAGACAGCTTTTTGAGTAGTTGATTGAAAGACCAGAGCTGCCTTCGAAGAGATAAAGAATTAATTTAATAATTTTAAGATCTTCATGACCGCCAGCAGAGAAGATAATAAGATCATCAGCATATTGTAAATGGCAGATGCTGTTGGAATGATCAAGTTGCACTCCAATCAGAACTTTAGACTTAATTGCGTGATAGAACATGGCACTAAGAGTATCAGCCGCTAAGGCGAAAAGGAGGGGTGAAAGAGGATCACCCTGTCTCAGTCCTCTTTTACAGCGAATATAGCCTTGAGTAGTACCGTTAATAAGGAACTGAGTTTTGGCAGAAGTTAAAATGGTTTGTATCCATGTAATCCAGCGATTGCCAAAACCCCTAGCTTCAAGAATCTCAAGAAGAAAATTCCAGTCTAAAGAGTCAAAAGCTTTAGCAAAATCAACTTTAAAAGCATAGCCAAGTTTTTTCTTTTTTTGAATATTGAAAATCACTTCTTGAGCAGCAATAATGTTGTCTGCAATACATCTTCCCTTAATGAATCCAGACTGAGAAGTATCAACTAATGAACCAATCTTTTGACTCAATCGAGAGGCAAGAACTTTAGAAATAATTTTACAAGTTGAATTGATAAGACTGATGTGTCTGAATTCAGTAACCTCAGAAGGAGAATTTGTTTTGGCAATGAGAGCAATATGAATCCAGTTAAGTCTTTCAAAGTTGATGGATCCATCATAGAAATCGCTGCAAATTTTAAGAATATCACTTTGAATAAGATTCCAATGATTTTGAAAAAAGAATATTGGAAAACCATCAGGACCAGGTGCCTTATCAGCATTGAGGTCGAACACAACATTTCTAATTTCAACAGAAGAGAAAGGAAGTTCTAACGAAGTTAGATCAACTCTATCTTTGAAATTAAAAAGGTGATGCCAGTTGAGTAAAAATCGATTTGAGATCGGTGTGCCAATCAGGGTTTTGAAGTGATCAATGAAGACTTTTCCAATTTCTTTATTACCTTCGATCCAAATCCCATTACTACGAATTCTTGGTATAAAGTTTTTTTATTTTTTTCCCGCCATTAGCAAATAGGGTGAAAAAAATTTGGTATTTGCATCACCCTCTTTAAGCCAAGTAATTCTAGAACATGCTTTCCAGTAGATTTCCTCTTGTTGTAAAAAGAGAGTAGATCGGATCGAATGAGGGTAAAACGAGTAAATTCATCAGCCGAAAGAGGCCTTTTTTCATGCAAGGTGTCAAGTGAATTTAATTCAGCAATTAAACATTTTTTACGAACATTAGAAGCACCAAAATTTTCTTTTGCCCAAATACGAAGCTTAGATTTTAAGTAAGCGAATTTTTTGGAGATGACATAAGCCCCACATCCAACAGGATTATGATCCAACCACCAACTTTGAATTAAATTCTCAAAAAGATCGTTGGAATACCAAGATTTTTCAAATCTAAAAATTCTAGGTCGAGAGTAATGGTTGCCAAAATCCAGATATATAGGAGAGTGATCAGAACCGATTCTTGGAAGAGAACTTTGAATGGTTCTGGGAAATAAAAGTGACCAATCATGAGAGTATAGAAATCTGTATTATTTTATTTGGTACATTTGTATTATTTTAAGATTAAATCCGTTCTTATTTGCAGATACACAGCGTGTTCTCGTACGGCGGCGGTGACCCTTATTTCCTGGAGAACGACATCCGGATGAAGCCGGACCTGGATGCACTCGGCGTTCTCGGCGACGCTGGCTGGTACAGCATCCGCGCCATCCTCTGGGCCTCCGACTACCAACTCCCAACCACCGCTGTCGCCATCTCCAACCCCATCAAGAACGCCGCCGGCGTTCTCCTCTCATGCGCTGCCACCCTCACCTGGGACGACGGCCGTTTCGCCACCTTCCACTGCTCCTTCCTGACCCATATCACCATGGAGATCTCCATCATGGGATCTCGCGGCGTCCTCAACCTCACTGACTTCGTCATCCCCTACGAGGAGTCATCTGCGCCGTTCACCTTTGTATCCAATTCCGGGTTTAATGAGGGTTCTTTAGGCTGGATTGCGCCGCCGGAGAAGTACAAGGTTAGTACTGAGATCCCGCAGGAGGCGCTTATGGTTCAGGAGTTCTCTAGTTTGGTCGGAGAGATGAAGAGTAATGGCTCTAAGGCAGAGAAGAAGTGGCCGGAGATTAGCCGGAAAACGCAGTTGGTTATTGATGCTGTAAAGGCTTCTATTGATAATGGATTCCAGCCGGTGCAAGTTGGGAAGTAGTTTGGATAGTGAAGGAAGAGTAGTTTTCTCATGCTTGCACTGTTTTCTTTCTATGTGTTTGTTTGATGATGGCGAATTGTAATATGAATAATCATGCATTCTGTTTTGACTTTTGAGTGATGATTGTTGGAGAAATTGATCAGATCCCAATGAATCAAGTGGTGCACACTGCTTCTGCTCCAGGTTGTCTCCAGATATACAGGGATGGTGCGCTTCATATCGGGACTCAATACAAGTGAAGATTGAATGTTGTTTAACTGGATGCACTTGGTTGTAATGCATCTGGGGATGCTTAATTACTTCTGTTGTTATGTTTGTTTGTAATGTTTGGTTATTTTGAATATTCTCTAGCTATGTACTGTGCAACCATGAAGGTTGGTCTGCTAGGTGTTTGTATTAATGCCTGGTGCTTAATTGAATGAAATAATAGAGTTAATTAGTGTGATTTCTCTTCAGTCTCCTCTTCATTTTATCTTGGATCTGGTTGTGTGATTGAATGGTGATTATATCCTGTGAGAATTCAGTGAGAAATACAAGTGACCATTGTCAAGCATCTCTCACATTCTCAGCACCATTCTTAGAAACAGAGTGCTTGTCTTCATAACTCAGTGTGCAGCCTTGTCATTGAACTTGCAAACTGATCCTAACAGTGGTATCAGAGATAGTTATTCAAACAAGGATGTCTAGCTCCTCTTCAGCAAAAGATTCTGAAGTTCCTCATTTCAAAGGTGAAAATTACAACCTTTGGGCATTGATGATGAAAACCATGTTTAGATCAAAGGATCTATGGAAATTGGTGGAGAAGGGATTCAGTGAAGAAGGAGATGCTACTAGAATTAATGATAGCCTCAAAAAGGATGCCAAAGCCATGTATTTAATCCAGCGAGCACTTGATGCAAGGATACTGGTAAGGATCTCTGAAGCCAAGACAGCTAAGGAGGCATGGGACACTATAAAGACTGAGTTCCAGGGAGACTCAGACAACTCCACTATGCAGCTTCATGCTCTTCAAAGGGAGTTTGATGTCATCAAAATGAAGCATGGTGAGAGTGTTCAGGACTTCGTGAGCAGGGTATTAGACATAGTCTACCAGATCAGAGTCTTGAAGCAGGACCTCCCTCAAAAGGCAGTAGTATCCAAAATACTTAGAAGTTTGACTCCCAAGTTCTCACAGGCCGTTCACTCGATCATAGAAGCAAAGGACCTGAATACAATATCAGTTGAGCAATTGAGCAGCTCACTGAAAAATCATGAAACTATATTAAATATTGAAGCAAATCAACATGAAGGAGAGAAGGCATTGTATGCTGGCAGAGGAAGTGCTCATGTTTTTGAGCATTCAAACAGAGGGAGAGGAAGAGGCCGAGGCTTCTCTCTCAGAGGAAGGGGACGCGGGCGTGGCAGAAGCAGTGACCCAGCTCGCACTGAACCCAGTTTCTCTGCAGAATCTAACAAATCCCATAAGGGAGTACAATGCTTTGTTTGCAAGAAGTTTGGGCATGTAAAAGCCCAATGTTGGTATAGAAACAGGGAAGCTAATGTTGTGAAGGAAGAGAAGCCAAGGGAAGGAGAAGAAGTGGCATTTATGGCAATCAATGAAGAACCAAAACAATGTGGAGGACTATGGCTAATTGACAGTGGATGCTCAAACCACATGTCAGGAGAAAGAAGCCTGTTCCAGAGCATAGCCACCACACCAAGACATTCCATCAAAGTCGGGGATGGAAAAGCTCTCAAAGTTGAAGGCATCGGCAAGGTGTCTCTCTGTTCAAGCAGAGGTAAAATTACAAACTTAAATGATGTTCAGTATGTACCAAGTTTAACTCACAATTTGTTGAGTGTTGGTCAAAATGATGGATGCTTTGGATTCGACATTGAGTTCACCAAAGGGGTTTGCAAAAATCGGGGAGACCGAAAACCAAGGCACAGATAGCTCGGGTGGCAATGACTTCTAACAGGCTCTTTCCTTTAGAAGCTAACGATGTTGATTTTGCAAACTTAGCACAAAAGAGAAGATGAAGTTTCAAATCTCTGGCATAAGAGATATGGACACATAAATGTAAAGAATCTAAAGCTAATATCAAAGGAGGGCCTGGTGTTTGGGTTGCCAAATATTACAAGTATAAATTCGTGTGAAGCATGTTCACAGGGGAAGCAAGGTCGCTCTGTGTTCCCCAAAGGCCAAGCAAAACGTGCAACTGCGCCTCTTGAATTGATTCATGGCGATGTAGGCCCAATCAGAGCAACGTCCATCGGAGGTAACTCTTACTTTCTTCTATTGACTGACGACTACTCCAGATACAGCTGGGTGTATTTCATGCACCGAAAATCAGAGACATTCCAGCTCTTCAAGCAGTTCAAGCTCTTGGTGGAGAAGCAGTTCTCATTCCAAGTCAAGGTTTTGCGCACTGATCGCGGAGGCGAATTTACATCCAATGAATTTGAAGCTTTCTGCCATCTCGCCGGAGTGCACCACCAACTGTCAACTCCACAGACCCCTCAGCAAACCGGCGTCGCCGAGCGCAAGAACAGAACAGTGACGGAGATGGCTCGTACCATGCTAAAGGAGAAGAAGATGCCGTCAGAATACTGGGCATAGGCGGTGGCGACGGCAGTGTACATCCTCAATCGGTCTACAACATCGGCGGTGAAGCTTCGAACTCCGTTTGAAGCTTTGACCGGTCAGAAGCCCTCCATTTACCATTTCAGAGTTTTTGGCTGTTTGGTCTATATGCTCGTTGATCCGATGCAGCGGACCAAGTTTGACGCCAAATCCCGACCCGGAGTGCTGATTGGTTACTGCGATCGTTCGAAAGCCTATCGGATCATGGATCCAGATTCGAAACGCGTACATGTCAGCAGGGATATCCGGTTCTTTGAAGAGAAAGGCTGGGATTGGTCAGGAAGTGCTGACTCAGTTGCCTCAATCTATGCACCCGCACGTGAGGAGGGGATGACTTCCCTTAACAGAGATATGGAGATATCTCCACCGTTCGATCAGAATGATGAACGGATTGATTCACATCAAAGGCCTTCTTCTAGTCTCGAAGAAGACGATTTGGTGGCCGGAGAAGACGGTGGCGGTCCGACGAGGTATAGAAATCTCACTGATCTCTATAGTTCCTGTTCTCTTGCTCTTTCTGTAGGGGATCCTGCATCTTATGAAGAAGCTGCAAGGTGTGAGGAGTGGGTTGCGGCCATGAAAGAAGAGATGAATGCAATTACAAAGAATCAAACTTGGCATCTGACCTCTCTTCCAGAGGGAAAGAAAGCAATAGGACTCGAAATGGATTTTTTTAAGTCAAAATTTAATCTCGATGGCACCCCTACTCGAAAAAGGAAAGCTCGTATTGTGGCTAAAGGTTACTCTCGTGAGAAGGAATTGATTTCGAAGAGGTATTCTCTCCAGTCACTCGAATGGAGACCGTCCGCTTGTTCTTATCCATTGGAGCACAAAAAGGAATGGAAAATCTATCAGTTGGATGTAAAATCCGCATTTTTCAATGGAGATCTCATGGAAGAAGTATATGTTCTTCAACCAGAGGGGTTCATTGTCAATGAAAAGGAGGAAGAAGTGTATCGTCTCCATAAAGCTATATACGGTCTACGTCAAGCACCCCGGGCCTGGTATAGTTGTATAGACTCTCACTTCTCTCAATTGGGTTTCACTTGGAGTAGTAATGAACCCACCGTATACTCCAAGATACAGGGTAATTCTGATACTCTTTTACTTTGCCTGTACGTTGATGATATTCTATACATGGGGTCTTCAATGGAGTCTTTGATTAACTTCAAAGAGAATATGATGAAGACATTTGAAATGACTGATATGGGGCCGATGAGGTTCTTTCTCGGCTTGGAAGTGATACAGAGGAAAGGATTTGTTTTCATGTCACAGAAGAAGTATGCAAGGGATCTCTTGTTCAGATCAGGGATGCAAAATTGCAAGGAAGTTGATACCCCAATGAATTCAAATGAAAAACTCTGTCTTTAGGACAATTCTGGGAAAACAGATCCACAGAGATATAGGAAACTGGTTGGTGCTCTACTTTACCTCACCCATTCTCGACCCGATATTATGTTTGCTGTCTCAATGGTTGCTCGGTTCATGCACTCGCCGAGTGTGAATCACATAGGAGCAGTAAAGAGAATCCTTCGATATGTTAAAGGAACAATTGGTTTTGGGATTTATTACAAAAAGGGAGAAAATTTCAAATTGATGGGTTACCCCGACAGCGACTGGGGAGGATCTCAAGATGACAGGAAAAGCACCACAGGGTGGGTTTTCTCCCTTGGCTCTGGTGTTATAGCTTGGTGTTCGAAGAAGCAGTCCATCACTGCTCTGTCAAGCACCGAAGCAGAGTACATCTCATTGACTGCCGCTGCCTGCGAGGCTGTTTGGCTTCGTCGACTACTAGAGGATCTCAATGAGAAGCAGGAAGACTCTAACATCATTCTCTGCGATAACTCATCAGCTCTCTCTATTGCCAGGAATCCCACTCACCACGGGCGAACAAAACACATTGATACCCGCTTCCATTTTATTCGTGATCTTATAAAAGATGAGTTAATTAATGTGAAGCATTGTGGAACTGAAGATCAGTTGGCGGATGTGTTTACAAAGGCCTTGCACAAAATCAAGTTCAGTTCATTCACTGAGAAGCTAGGAATTGGTGAATTATCTGATCAATGGGAGTATGTTGGAGAAATTGATCAGATCCCAATGAATCAAGTGGTGCACACTGCTGATCCAAGTTGTCTCCAGATATACAGGGATGGTGCGCTTCATATCGGGACTCAATACAAGTGAAGATTAAATGTTGTTTAACTGGATGCACTTGGTTGTAATGCATCTGGGGATGCTTAATTACTTCTGTTGTTATGTTTGTTTGTAATGTTTGGTTATTTTGAATATTCTCTAGCTATGTACTGTGCAACCATGAAGGTTGGTCTGCTAGGTGTTTGTATTAATGCCTGGTGCTTAATTGAATGAAATAAGAGAGTTAATTAGTGTGATTTCTCTTCAGTCTCCTCTTCATTTTATCTTTGATCTGGTTGTGTGATTGAATGGTGATTATATCCTGTGAGAATTCAGTGAGAAATACAAGTGACCATTGTCAAGCATCTCTCACATTCTCAGCACCATTCTGAGAAACAGAGTGCTTGTCTTCATAACTCAGTGTGCAGCCTTGTCATTGAACTTGCAAACTGATCCTAACAGATGATAATGGACTAAAGTTGTTCTAGTCCAACAAATTAAACATCCATTACTATGTGAGGGTCAGGTGTGGTCGAATGTCAAATACCGTCCACACATAGGAAGGCTTTTTTTTCCTTTTCGTAAAGATTAGCGGCTAAGTGCCTAACAAAGACAAAAACATGCAAAAATTTCAGCTAAACAAGTGAGTGCAGATCCATGTATATATAGCCGTTAAGACCACTCACACATAAATTTTACTATTTACACTCCAAAAACATATGTCATCATCTATGATTTGAATTCTCACTATTTGTGAATAATTTTAATTAATGGGGGCTTAACTACCAATAGATCACTTGGTCCTTTGTACATGTTATAAAAATATCTAATATGAAAATGGTTAGAGTTTAATTCTCATGCCACCAACTATGTGATCATGTACAGTGGGATGATTAATTTTTGAATATATTTTTGTCCTTAATTATTGCAATTGTTGTATTTACAATTGTTGTATTTATTAAAAAAAATTATAATATCAGTATTTCATAAAAGTAAAAATATTGGCAATGGGGTAATTAGATGAACAAGATATGAGAAAAATAGTATTTGATTATATAACTTGAGAAAAATCTTATAGAGCAATTATTTTAAAAAAAATCTATATTAAAAAACAAATTTGTTTTTTAATATAGATTTTTTTAAAACATATTCACAACAAATAATAATCTCATAAATATCTATAGTAGTTATAATAGACTTGAGACGTGCATGATTTGACAAACCTACAGTCATGAGTTTAGAGTTTATAAATTTTGATATGTATTTTATTTTTATCAACTTTTTGTTTAAAAATAAATTATTTACAAAAAAAAATACATATAATTTTTTAAAATTAATTTAAAAAACCCTAAAATTAGATGTTTGTCATAAATTTCTCAAATAAACAAAAATGGAATCAATTACTTATAATGATGGGGGCACTGCTTCTCCACAAGAGCAAGAATAATCAACATTAGCAGGGATTTATCTAGATTAGGGATAAAAATCAAAGAGAAGCAACAAAATGACATGTTAACATTATTTAACACTATTATAAACAATTAGTTTTATGATCTGAACACCACTACAATTCACTTTCAGAAATAACAATATTTATACATGTACCATACATCCAAATAAAAACAAAACAAAACAAAGGTTAAAATTTCCATAATTTTTTTTATTTTTAACAAATATAAATTTACACAAATGTCTAATTACCAACAAATCATTATCAAACAACCCTAAGACAGTCTCCTGCCGCCCAAAAACAAAAATTTCTTTAATGAAATGTAGGGCCACCCCATGATTAACCTAATCAACGCACATATATATAATAATAAATAATAAATAATATATCATGTCCAAATACTGAATTGTGTTATGCCACTAGAGTGCAGAAAAAGGAAAGTGTTCAACTCCTTCCTTAATCACTTATGCCACAATTATGTTTTTTTTTTTTACTTTCCAAAACAACTATCCAAATACTATTCATGCACTGTATATTTGGGTCAAGTTTATTTATGTATTATTCACATGCCTAAGTGTGAGTCTCTTGGAAAAAAACAATGATTTCATATCTCTAACCTCTTGTTTGATTGGGGAATTTCGGAGGGACAGCGAGAGGTGAGGAGTGAGAGTTGTTTGATTGGGGAAGTAAGTAGGAGGAGGAGAAGTTTGTGGGGGTGCTTCACCCCTCCAAACCCCTCATATCTCACCCCTCTAAATCGGGGTCTTTTGGAGGGGTGAAATTATTTAACAAAATTATAAACTTTAAATACCTATTAAAAGACCAAATTGTCCTTTATTAATTCGAAAATTTACCATAATTTTTTTAAAAACCTAATTTCACTTCTTATATTATTTTTTTATTCTTTTTTTAATGTGTTAATTTAAAATTAATAATAATTTATTTTTTTATATAATAATAATATAAAAAATATAAATATATATATAAAGTGATTATAGTATTAGTTTAATAAAATATAAATATTATTAATATTATAAAAATAATATTATTACTAATATTAATAATAATATTAACAAAGTTAGTACCAAATAATCCTAGGTATGTATAAAAAAATTATTATGATCAATTTTATATAAAAAGGGCAAATTGGTAAAATGCATGCCACACCTCTCCTCACCCCTCATCACTCCTTCTAACATAGATTACCTCTCCACGCTCCTCTAATGAATCAAACATAAAATTTTTTCAAACTCCCCATTCTCCACCCCTCCTTATTCCCCCTCACTCCTCCCCTCCCCTTCCCCCTCCCCCCTGTGAACTAAACAGAGGGTAAAACACTAGATCCACACAGGTGCCGTCGTGTCAGGGATGAGGACGTGGACGTTGGGGATACCTTTCAACTTACTTGGGTGAAGCTTATCCAAGTAAAGTAAACGTTAAGGCGGAAGCTTTCTTAAGAAGAGTGAGTAGAGGGATGCATTCACATAAGGGATGAGAGGAGGAGAGGTGTTTCGCAAGGGATAAGGGATTTGTTCATGGAAAGCTTAGGATTGTTATTCCAAATTACTCATGCCTTCTTACAAACACCAAAGGGCCTTATATAGGTTCCAAGACTTAACTCTTAAGCCATACTATTTTTAACAAGACACTTACCAAACTTTATTATTACAAATATGACACTTATCAAATTTTACTATTACAAACATAACATTTATCAAACTTTAATAGTAAAACTATTGTTGCTATAATTCAGGATAAATTTTTTTTTTTAGAAAATCAGTAAATTATTGTAATTGATGTATCTCCTATTTATATGTCTCTTTAACAATCTCTTAAATGGGCTTCGTTAAATATCAATTAATTCTTCTCACTAAAAACTCCATCCATAGTCCATTGCGTCACCGCTGAGGTCCCCCTTCCCTTCCCTTATTACCGATTTCACTACTCTCTCAATCTATAAATCCCTCACTTATCTCACTGCTCCCCTCCCCCCACTCACAAACCCTAATCCAACAACCAAACCAATGGCGGAAAACCAAACCCTCACCATCCGATTCGGCATCATCGGCTGCGCAGAGATAGCGCGGAAGGTCTCCCGCGGCATCGCCCTCGCACCCAACGCTACTGTTGTCGCCGTCGCCAGCCGGGATGTTGAGAAGGCTCGCCGTTTCATCGCCGTTAATGCCCTTCCTGAGGACACCGTTGCTCACGGAAGCTACGAGGCGCTTTTGGATGATGAGTCCGTAGATGCGGTGTACTTGCCGCTGCCGACCAGCCTGCACGTCCGGTGGGCGGTAGCGGCGGCGGAGAAAGGGAAGCATGTGTTGCTGGAGAAGCCGACGGCGCTTTGCGTGGCGGATCTAGATGGGATTTTGGGAGCTTGCGAGGCGAATGGTGTGCAGTTCATGGATTCCACCATGTGGATGCATCATCCGAGGACGGCCAAAATGAAGGAACTCTTATCCAACTCCGACCTATTCGGGCAACTCAGATCAGTGAGATTTTGAATTATTTTTTTTGTTGTTTAGAATTTTTTTTAATTTTAATTTTATTATTTTTAATTTATAGATTTGGGATTAGACTTGGGATTAATAATTAATAACTTTGAAAAATAGGGGAAAAAATGAGAATGGATTGGAGAATATGTTTATATTGTTTTTTTTTTTTCTTAATGAATAAGCAGGTTTGATTAAAAAATGATTCCATATGCTTTTGGATAGGGTAGTACTTAAATCAAAGAGCAATAACAAAAAGGGGTTTCCCTGAATGACTAAATTTATAGTACTACTATTATTTTGTTGAAACTTGAAAGAGCTCGCCGACACTCTTAACTACTCCTTTCCATTATTGGGAAAAATAACCTTAAAATTATTTGGATAGTTGTTTTAGATGGTTGAAAAAAAAAACTACTTAATTGGTAATAAAAACCTAAATATATTTATGGTTAGAGTAATTCTTAAATAAACTATTAGTCAATTCGCTGATGCCATCTTGTTAAAATTAGTAGGGAAAGCGGTGGTTGTGATGAATATCAGAGATAGAAGACCTTAATAAAGCCAGACATCAGCCGTATAGCCAGGGCTCATTCTCAGCTTCTCTGAATTTTGAATAAATAACTGGTTTTCTCATGGGACAATGACATGATTATTTTTAACAAAGAAATAACAATGACATGTTAGACTTGTTTGTTGGCCAAGAATCTGTTGTCAATCTCTTTTGCAAACCTAATAATGTCTTCCCCTGCTAAAACTTTATGTATGATTTCTCTGGCAGATAAATAGCATATTCACATTCAGTGCTAACCAAGAGTTCCTGAAGAACGACATTAGGGTGAAACCAGACCTTGATGCACTTGGAGCTCTCGGAGATTTAGGATGGTACTGCATTCGAGCTATCTTATGGGCAGTTGACTACGAACTACCAAAGACGGCTGTTGCGCTCCGAGGATCTGTTCTCAATGAAGTTGGTGTGATCATGGCATGTGGCTCTTCTCTCATCTGGGAAGATGGAAAGGTTGCCACCTTCCACTGCTCCTTCCTCGGTAATTTGACAATGGAACTCTCCGTGTTGGGATCAAAAGGAACTCTGCATCTCGGTGATTTTGTTATCCCTTATGAGGAGTCCTCTGCGGCTTTCTCCTTTGCATCCAACTCCGGCTTTAAGGAGCTTGTGACCGGGTGGAACCCACTGCCGAGCAAGCATGTTGTCATGACAGAGCTTCCACAGGAGACTCGTATGGTGGGAGAGTTTGCCAGGCTGGTGAGCAGCATCAAGAGTTCTGGTTCTAAGCCTGAAAGCAGCTGGCCTGCTAAAACTAGGAAGACGCAGCTTGTGCTGGATGCCGTTAAAGCTTCAATTGATAAGGGCTTTGAGCCTGTTGAGATCGGCAGTTGATTTGTCATGTAGAACTCCTTTGAATCTCATCTTGAAGGTTTCCCAGTTTGAATGTATTTCCCTCGCAGCAGACTTGCTCTGTAATTTGTGCTTGACAAAAATAAAAGATAAGCATCTCAAGTTTCATCTCTATAAGGCATGAATCATAATGATTTCTGATCCTTTTGGAGTATGAATAATAGCGATCCTATTGCAAGCTTACATTATGAAAATTTTCAGCATTTGGCTACTAGAGAAGCAGTTGATCCCCTCACTTAATAAAACAATGCAGAGGCTCCCGAATACTTCATGCTTAGTAAGACAACCTCTGCTGCAAACTTTATTCAGCAAAAACCAACTGTTGCAATTATATACTGTATTGTTTCAGACGGTAAGGAGAATGAGTGAAGGGAGACATATTTTGGATCTTGGCCAAAATCATAATCATAATGTCACAACCTATCTAGTAAACTGTCTGAAGCATCAGCGATCTTCACTGAATGTTCCCATCACAAATAGGCATGATTTTGAGCAAAGGAATGGCCACCATGTAACAGGCTACCACGTGAAGACTGAAGCTTCTTAATAAGGATGGAGAGTCTATACTTTCTGATGAAATTTGAACAGCATTGCAGACTGTCTCGGAACAGAATCCTCCTATCAAAGTAACCACAAAGCCATGTTATATCAACATTATGAGTTACAATTGGGTTTTCTTTGTAAAGAATATAAACCTATTCCCCGGCAATAATATGTTGCTGTTAATTGCATGAAATATAACTAAAATGTTGCCCCACAAAATTACCTAAATAAACATTATCAAAGTTCTACAATCTCCCAGGCATGGAATGGTCAGTGACACAAGGCTATCAATCTAAGGCATAAGGCAAATTGTGAGAGGGAAGAGCCTAAATCTAAAACAGAATGCATGCTGTTCTTTGTTTATGATTGCAGGAAGGGGATAGCATTGCAGTAAAGTTAAATTTAAAGCAAATGAAGAGGATCACAGTAGAAGACCAAGAAATCAGTGTAATGTGCATGACACAAAAGATTTACATAGTTCATGTTCTTGGATTCCTTTTCAAGCTCTTTGTTTCAAACTATTTCCTTCTCCTTTGACCATAGCAAATCATTATTTGATCCATTTGTAAATCGTCGCATTGTCATCACTATCAAATTCTGAGCCCCCTCAGCATGCATGAGAACGGTGCACGTAGACCTTGGACTTTCATACACTCAACATGAGACATAGATTTATGACAATCAGGAAACCATTCTAGCAATGCGTTACTGATTTGCACACAGAGATGAATACCTCAAAGTGAAACTAGTCCCTTTCCTTCCAGACAAACAGAATTCAATAAAACAACTTAAACACAGGCGCAGTATCTTCTACAGTAAATGCTTTATTCCACATATTCTCACATGCAAACTAAAGTGTTGGTCTTCTTCTAAAAAAGAACAATTTCTCTACCCTATGCCATTTTTACACCCCTATTGCATGCTCAGGATGTACCACTGATGAACTTCAATCTAACTCAAATAGCCTATCTTGATGTTAATAATAAACCAAAACAAATTGCCACCATGCATAAGAATATCTAGCTATGAAGTAGTTTCCATTCCATCTAATCCAAGTATTACTTATCAAACTGAACACAGAACCAACAAATTCAACTACAAAGAACTAGGATGAAAAGCAATAAAGAACAAAAATTGACATACATACTATCCATCAGAAAATTGATACATGAAACTAAGAACTTGCATGCAGAACACCAAAATGACAGAGAAAGAGCACATACCAATCATCAATGCCTACTCAGATGCAATGCACATACTATTCAGCAAATTCAACAATCAACTATGAAATTCAAGCAAAAATAAATAAATAAATAAAAGGCCGGAGAAATAATGCATACCAATCCTCAATGCACTACAAGTCCACAGTCACACAATGCGCAATGTAAGATCTCTTGGGCACACCCAAAACAAGCTTCTCCTTCCACAAGATCTCTCCCACCAATCCCTTTGCCTCCGTTCTGGATATCCTCATCCCGGCACACATGATCTCCATATCCTTCCTCTGGGCTCTGCTCTCCCAAACCAAGCACAGCAAACCACCATAATTCGCCAACGTAGCCCCGTGCAGGAACCTCGGCAGCCCTTTCTCCACCCCTCCAACTGTCAGCCACTGATCCGCCTCGAGATCGTAACCCCTGATCTTGCCCAGATAATCATAGGTGAACAGAAGACCTTCGACCACCGCCGCCCTCCCCCGCCACCCGAGATCCAGCTTCTTCGGCACCGGTCCCCACTTGCCCGCTTCCGCGTCGAACACTACTCCTCCACGATCCACCACCACGAGGATCCTCCCACCGATGACGGCGCACCCGTGCATCCACCTTTCTCGCACTTCCGACGGGCTGGGCACCATATCCCACCCACCACCGCCGGGATGCAACACCTCAGCCCAGGTGCTAGCTGATGGGGTGCAGCCACCCGCGGCATAGATCCGGCCATTGAGCGCTGCGGCGGCGGAAAACTCCCGGCCAGTGGACATCCGGGGCCCGAGGGACCATCTACGGGAAGCAGCATCGAAGATCTGGACAACGGCGGAGGGGATACCATTGAGGGAACCACCGAGGAGGTAGAGTTCATGGCCAAGGGTCGCGGTGGCGGCACCGGAGACAGGAAGGGAGGGGAGGGAGGGGTTGAGATTAGGGTTGGGGTTGGGAAGGGGATCAACGGGGAACCAGAGGGAGGAACCGGAGGGGGTGCGGACATTGAGAAGGAGAAGAGGAGAGGAGAGATGGAGAGAGGATCGGAGGGCGACGAGGAGCTGGGAGCGAAGGATGGAGCACCATGATCGGGAGACGAGGGATAGGGTCGTGTGGGAGGATCGAGAGAGGCGTGCGAGGATTTGGATGGAGATTTCGTCGGGGAGGAAGGGGACGAGAGGGGGTAAGGCGGAGAAGGCCATAGGTTCACCGTTCACCGGCGTAACTATGTTGCGCTGGAGTTGAAATTTGTGAATCATATTAATTATGGTAGAACCCATTTGTTTTGTATTAAGTTTTTTGGCTTTGCTAAAAGCTGGATCCGTGGCGCAATGGTAGCGCGTCTGACTCCAGATCAGAAGGTTGCGTGTTCGATTCACGTCGGGTTCAAAACCCAACAATATCCGGTTTAATGTTTTTTGCCGTATTTTTGGATTGTTTTTAGACCCATTTTCAGAGGGAACTATTTTCATATAAGTAAAACATGATCATTATGATAACCGAATTTATTGTTGAAATTGAAACTCCTGCATAAATATAAACAAAACTCAGTTTGGACGATGTTTGATTTCTCAGATTTTTATTTTTGTCACAGCATGACTTTATTTCAGTAACATGAACAACTACCAAAATCCAACCGGCTTCGATCATATTCTATTGTAGGTAAAGAGCAAGTCTTTGAGTTTCTGTGCTTCAGGCTCTAGCCTGTCAAAAGACATTGCACTGGGTATTCTCCATCGCCAGTTTCCTAGCTGCAAAAGATCAAGAGTTACATGAGAACCACTTGAGATAATCAATATGCTACTGCAATTAATTTAGTAAATTTTGATATGCTACAAGTTTAAACTGTTATATTAGTTCAAGACCATCTAATATTTGTTTGGTTTGTATTTTACAACAATGATCATTAAGAATGAAAGTATGAGATGAATCATCATTTTACCTGTGTGGCTGGAGTATTCATTCGGGAATCACTTCCAAGACCAAGTATGTCTTGCATTGGTATGACAGTAATTCGAGCAACAGATGCGATAGCAGCATGAATCATTGCCCATGAGATATTCGTTTCATTTGCCATCCAAAGATACTTTTGCACCTGTATAGAAAAATTGACCCGAGTGTATAACATTCAAGCACTTGAAAGATTCACATTGACTAAGAAATCAAGCAGTAATCAAAGTTCAAGAGGATGAAATCAAGGCTCAAGAGTGCAAGCAACAGAAAGACTCACACTGCATCTTTCTTTGTCACTTATGTTCTGCCACCAACCTATAATCTAAAACAAGCAATAAGACAATCATAATCTTATCTGGAAAATACTGCAAGATATCAAGAAATGAGCACAAGAGACTAAGAAGGCATGGGTTTTTGAAAACTCATTAGTTAATTACTGCAAAGGCAAATTCATAGCAAAAGACCTCACCGTATCATTATCATGGGTTCCGGTATATACAACTTGATTTGGTTCATGATTGTGAGGCAGATGAGGGTTGTCTGGGTCGCTTCCAAAAGCTAGGATCACAAATAATAAAAAAAGAAAGACAATGATTGGATAAGCACATGCCACAAATAAACTTACAGGGTAAACTAGTTTTTTCAATTACCAAACTGGAGGACAGCCATTCCTGGAGCTCCAATATCTTTCCTTAGCTGAACAACATCCTCTGTTATCACTCCCTTTTATTAAAGAACAAACAGATCAGTTAAAAAAAAAAAAAAATACTAATAATAATCCTGCAAGGATTATAAGAAAATCTGCTTCAAAATGGTAAGCCATCAACAAACCAGGTCCTCTGCAATGATGTCAATTTTCCCCAAAGCTTTAACGACGGCATCAAAGAAGGCTTTCCTTGGTCCAGCCTACTGTCAATTATTGAAATCATTAACTAAGGGTCCAAAGAGGAAGTCCTCTACCGAACTTATTCTAACCTTTACCTTCCATCTTCCAAAGGTCGCGATCTTTGCTTCTGCACACATGAAATTTGATGATTCCATTGCATGAAATATGTAAAATGATTACCAGATAAATGAATGTGATGCCATTTAAATGAACTAACCAGATGGTATAGCCCAAAACCCAGCAAAGCCTCGAAAATGATCTATCCTGAATTCATCATAAAGATCAATTGCACGCTTAATTCTCTGTATCCACCATGCAAATCCATTATGCTCCATAGCTCTCCAATCATACAGAGGACTGTCATACAAGAAATGAAATGAAATGAATGTGGTTTAACAGTTCAACAAGTTAATTAAAGAATAATGCGAGAAATCTGAACCTGCCCCAAAGCTGACCGGTTTCACTGAAGGCATCAGGAGGAACACCACTAACAAGGACAGGAAAACCACTCCTATCCTGCCACAGACAAAATGCTAGATCGATTAAGGCTAAAATTACACTAATTAGATAGTGACAAAAAATCTTCATGTAATGGTAGAGAATTGCTCACAAGTAAAAAAGAACTTTTGTTGGCCCAAACATCAGCACTGTGATATCCCACATAAATTGGCATATCACCCATTATCTTAATTCCTAAACCTTTTGCATGTGCACGAACTCTTTGCCATTGCCTTTGGAATAGGAACTGCTCAGCAGTAAATATGTCCATCTGCAATAAAAAGAATTTCAACTTTTTATAAGCATCACACTTATTTGGTTTCCTACAATGGAAGATGAGATGCAGTAACTTGAGTGTATATTACATTTTACATTGAGCAAATATCAACAGAAGCTTACGAAGTGTTTTTCGCTTTGATGAATCTCTACCAAGGCTCTCAGATGTCTATTTTTTAGGGATTCGGGCCACTCATGCCAGGAGAATGTATCAACAAGGCGATCAATTGCAGCAAAAAAAGCTGCATCTTCAAGCCACCCTGAACATGAAAATTTCTTGAAGAATCAAGTCTCCAAGATATTATATGCCACCAATTGAGGTTATATATAATGCTAACATTTTCAAATTTTCAAATAATGACTGCAGCATAGAAGTCAATTAAGCATTCCAGAAGACATTCCTATTCAAAGGCATGTATAAGGTGCATGAACTGGAAAATTGATGCTCGACCAAATAAAACTTTAAAAAAAAAACCTTAATGAATCTATGACTTGTGGACCTGTAGTTAAGAAAGATTTTTTTTACTATATGTAAGAAGCCAAACATTCCTCAAAAAATACTCATATGTGAAGTCTTAGTATCCTGGTAAAAATCATATTGCAACTTTATCCCTGACCAGAACACAAACGTAAGAAGATGCAGAAATGAATTTAAAAAAAGAAAAAAAGAAAAAAAGAAAAAAAACAGGGGATTCTTCTTTAATGAGGGCCAACTTATTTAGTCCCTGCCTGTAATATATGGTAAACTGAGACACCCCAGCCTTTTAATCCCAAAGCATATATACAAGTTTGAACATTGTATCAACTAGATCTTCTGTCAGCTTTTTCAAGAAAAGATTTCTGATCTAGCGAATATGAGTTTAGCAAATCAGCATAAACCTTTACCTGAGATTCCAGGATCTTTACAAAATCTCTCAAATTCCTCTTTAAGCTTTCCTTGACTTAAAATGAGCCTCTCTGCAGCCTAAGAAAATACATATGTATCCAGAAGACATATTGTCAATCAATATCAGTGGTACGTGGCATGGGTGAAATAAATTAATAATTTTAATACTATGAATGCAGGTGAGCAAAATGCCATCTTAAAAAAACTATATAGCTCGGCAATTTACTTTATAAAGGTGCACAAGACTAAGTGAGAACAGCATGGATTGGTTTCATCTACTTACTTTAGCTATCAAAGGATCCTTTATTTCTGAAATGGCCTTGAATTGAACACGCTCCATTTCCCTATAATCAAAGAGGCATACGTAAGAAGCTCATCAAAAGAAAAATGAACAATTATCAATGAAATATTTTCAGGCATTTTGAGAGATCACATGGGTTCTGGAAGTTCATCCTTCATCAATAATCCATCTTTGACCAACTCTTCAAGTGAAATCAGCAGAGTGTTTCCACAATTGGCATCCTAAAAACAATTAGAAAATACTGATAGTGACAAACCAAAACCTATAACAAGAATTCATCTTTCCTTAAATTATTACAAATCTGAAAGTCAAGATTAGCTTAAAACACCTGTCCGGCATAAGGTGATCCATCTTCATTGGCTCTTCTCCCTGGAGGAACAAGAGGAAGTACCTGGAAATCAAGGTGCCAGTGTTCATAATGTAAATAATTATAGCAAATTTAATCAACAATCAGAAGGAGAACCACAAGCACAGAAAATGCAGAGATAACTCCGAAGTAAGCTTTTTCTCCATTGACATTAAAGCAGGTCAGTCTTCATTTACAAGAAATACTGGCCTTCATCCAAAGGCAAATGAGAAACATAGTAATCAGTATGATAACAAACTAAGCTAACTCCGAACGTTATCAACTTTCTTCAAATAGATTCAACTTCAACTCAATCTGACACTTCTGACCCACAGAGAAATAAACTAAGATAGCATTTCTAAATTGTTAGAGGCCATGAATTTCCTATGCCTTTAGGATCAAAAAGAGAACTTTATTTTTCTCACCGTACCATTAGTGGCAACATCAACCGAACGTCACCATTATCGTTGACCATAGACTAAGCATAACTCTAAAATCAAGGAAATTATTCAAATGAATCAAAGAGAGGGAGCAAACCTGCCAGACTGAACAACCAGCTGAATGAAGCCAATCCAAGAACCGAATGGCCTCCTCACCGAGATCCCCAATCCCATACGGCCCAGGCAGTGAACTCGGGTGAAGAAGCACCCCAGCTCTCCTCTTCCCCTCCTCCCGAGCCGGAAAATGCGTCCCATAATCCTCCGGCAGGTACTCCCCCGTGCGCACCACCAAATCTCCCACCACATTAGCACTCACCACCGCAGACAAGACAAGACCCGATGGTCGCCGGCGATCAGGAGTAGATCTCAAATCCAGAGCTCGACGACATCCATCCCTTCTCGATATCCAAGGAACCGAGGGTTTGAAGCTGCAAAAGGATCGCAATGTAGCCATTGAACAGCACTCGAGAGATCGATTGTTCGAGATCAAGAAAGAAAGAGAAAGACGAGAACACGTCACGTGAAAGGACGAAGCGAAGCTTATGGACGGCTGATGGAGTAACACGTGACGAAGTAAATTTAATATAAAACCCCCTCAATTTTATAATATTCCAAAAAAACAACCCCTAAGAGCAACATACAATTGAAACTAATCATCAACTCAAAAACGAGTTGGTGCATGCATAATATATAATTAATTCACATCGTGTGTTAAAGAGTTTGAATTATAGATAAAAATACATTTATCTGATGTGAATTCGAATCACAAGTGAATCCACGTAAATGATTCCGGTTATTTGTATTTGTATTCAAAATTTATGAATGTCTCTGACTTTCTTAGCAGCCTAATCGTTCATCGTTGTTAAAAAAATCCAAGATAAGAAAACATTTGGATTCTTACAAGACGGAAATGGAAATCAAATCCTAACAAAGAAGATGGTGAGCTCAGGACCATTGTTTCCTTCATGGCTGAGCATGTAGAAGGTCTCAGAATCTCTAGAACCAATGGCGTGCTCAAAGGTGGCTCGCACGTAGGCAATCTCGGAGTCAGGACCATCAGACTCGGAGTTGGTTGGGAGAACACCAACGCCCATGGAGACAGCACGGAGGAGTTCCATGATGGAGATGTCTTCTTCGTTGGGGTCACGCCGGAGGCCGTAGCCGTTCTTTTTGCCGTTGGAGAACATGGTCCAGAGTGGCTCGTTGAGTAGCTTTGGCGGTGTTGTTGTGCGGTGGTCTTTGAGGTTGCCGGGTCTTTTCTCGCACTCTAATGCGATGCGTACCATGCCGGAGCTCATGTCTCGGAGGAGAACTTGGGTTTGCATGGCGAGTTCGATGATGAGAGTTGGAAGACAACTGAATTAACTAATGAAAATTGATTAATTGTTATATTATATCAAAAGGTGGGATTTTTATTTCCAAAAATTGGGAAAGACCTAGGGGATTCTTGGATGGAGAGGCTGACACGGCCTTTGCGATAGCCGAAGAGAGTGCCGGTGACGCGAGAGCTGGAGAGGTTGCGGGAGACGTCGGTGTGGCGGAGATGGGTGGGGGTGAGGTGGCAGGTTGGTTTGCATTTGGGGGTGAAGATGGGGAGGGAGCGGAAGACGGAGCGGAGGACGCCGAAGAGGCGGAGAGGGCGGGAGCGGAAGGAACGGCGAGGGGGTTTGACGAGGGAGATGGTAGGGCGGGGGATGGAGAGCATCGGCTGGCCTTGGTCTTCAGAGGTGGAGGATCCGGTCTTCCTCGGCTCGGTCATTGGTTCCTCGCCGGAGCTTCTTCGGAAAAGGGGGGGAGGGCCTTGGAATGGGGATGAATTCGCGATGGATTCGGGTTCTGGTTTTTTTTTTTATTATTATTATTATCTCAAGGGCTTCGACCAAGTCTCACGGCTCGCCGCGGTTTTTGTGTTTCTTTGTGATCTTGTTGCAAATTTATAGGCCTTTGCTCTCATGGTGAACCTGTGTTGCGACAGGGCCGGTTAACAAGTTCCCATTTTATCTATATAAAATAATAATTATTATTATTATTATTATTATTATTTTATAAAGAGGAAAAATATATTGAAAAATGGCATATTTATTGAAGTGTGTGCCGGAGGAGTGATCCCAACATCTACATGAACATGAGTCCCACCAAATCTCAGCGTTCTACATGTACCACCGAGTCCCATCACCTTTATTTTTTCTATTAAGATTTACGCACACCCTTATTTTTTTTTTTTTGTCAAGGTTAACAATTTATCTTAAGAAATAATAATAAATAAAATAAATGTATTTTTATTTGTCATATAAAATTTTTATTTTATGGATTTTATGTGAAATTAAAAATATTAACAAAATTAGAGGTGCTTTCTCTTTTAAGATGAAAATATCTCTTCATATTTGTTGCTTTTTAGCTTTTTTTTCTAATTCAAATCACAGCGCCAGTACTGGTTCATATTGATTGTCTTTTTTTTTCATTTTTTAAATTGAAACGTAAAAAAATAATCATATATTTTAAGTAACAAACCTTGCTCGTTGGAGATGTATTTATACTACAGTAATTGGTATTACACTAAAGAAAATGATTTTCAACAACCCTCATTGCAGAGGTCTCTATACGTTGTTTTATTACAATAGATAGAGATATTCCTCTAATTTACATCTCATATTTACAAAGGAATTGCCTGGCGTGCCCCTGCGACTACAAAATTTCCATCTCTTCCGCTAAATTATAATACATTGAACAACTCGGAAGCACCGGACAACCATTTCTGGCAAACAAACTTATACATTGAAGCCCTCCCGGTCAGAATTTGGTAAAACCCGTTTCTTTACTGTCCTGCCTCGAAGCAGCCAGTGAAGCTACAATCATCTTTTTAATCTGCTTACAACCGCAGACGACTGGGGACGAAAAACAAACACGAGTTCATGCATCAGCTGCTCTTTCAGTTGCGAGTTTTTTTCATCCTAACCACTGATGTGACTGTTGCATTACAAAAGAAGCATCTCTCGCAGTTCAAAAGGTGCCGGGTTATGCAGCCAAAGCAGGACATATGGTTGCAAGGCTTAAACATGGCATCTGAGTCACAGGCGTAGCAGATGCAACAGCAATTCTCCATTTCCTCCCCACTAATGCCAACCTTTTCTTTTGATCTACTCATTAGGTAGTTTGAGAATTCCTCCAACTGTGCGAGTTTCGCAAGAGATGCATCACCTTTTAATACACCGCTCTGCAAAAAAGGCGAAATCAGAAAAATATTGTAGGGCAGTAAAGGAGCAGTTGTACAACTTGGTAAATCTCAAAAATTTATGTTGAACACCAAATAAGGCATGCTCATAATTGTATTTTCTGAAGCTATAGTTATACATAGCTAACAGTAAATGGTTCATTTGCATCATCATTTGTGTCCGCATTCCCGGTAGAAATTGAGCAGCAAATAGAAGAAACAGGATATTTTTTGTTTCAATGCAATTAGAGAATGCCAAGAGCATGGTAACCAGAAACAACCAAGTAAATACCAAACTTTGTGATAAATTGACAGGCATGAAATACTAAATCAAATCAATCAAACATAAAATTTAACGGTTTCACAAAGTTATTCTAGTGAGCTCAATCAGAAGTCCCTTGATCAGAAATACTCATGAGGCAAATGAGAAACAAAAGAATACACGAAGATTACCCAGTTGTAGCCCAACAGGTATTTAATTCCACAATGAACAGTTGTTGGGCAGTCCATGCTTGCAAATACCCCTATAATATCATTTAGATCACCCTGGACTCGATCAGAACTTGCATCCATAAGGTTAAGGATTATCCCAACCAGTGGTGCTAGAATGGTAGTCCTGTTTGTCTTCTCTTGAAATTGGCCAGGTCGGCGAAGAGACCTGCTAAAAAGAAATTAGAAAAGATTAAAACAAAAAAAAACAGAGGATGGATAAAAGAATGGCTACAGCAGATAGTATCCCAAAGGACCTTTAAATAAAAGGACAAAAAGAACAGCACTACAAAGAACTGAAGAAAGAACTTGTCCACTCGCTAACATCAATCTGCTAAAAATATTCAACTATCACTCATGAGCTTATGCCAGCTTTTCAGTACCATCTCATCTGATTCGAGCATTCCTTCATCATAGCTAACCTATATTTGTCTACATGAGCTTGAGCACTTCAAGTCGTTTTTAGCACCAACTCTTACAAAATGTAAAACAGTTCATACTTTTTAGATTCTGTAACAACTTACAAGTCAAAAAACTCAGCATCTGCAACTGAAATTATGTGATTCAGAATAAAGATGATCAACTCAGTTAGCCTTCGAAGATTCATAACAGGCCCACAAAGGAATGCTTGAGGAATTTCACGCGTGCAGAATTCCAAAACCCGTGCAAGATTGCATGAAATGTCAAAAATAACACCACATTTTCTTTGTTGTAAGTCAGCAATCTGCAGGTGGGGAAAGCACTCCAAGTCATGATATAGTGAATATTCATGTCAGGCCCAGTATAAATATCTAAAATAGTAAGCCATAATATCAAAAGGTCAAGAAGAACAGAATACAGATCTTGAAAGCATAATAACATTCAATTTAATTTAGTGCAAACATGTGCCATTGAATAGCAGAGGACCAAAAAGACTACAGATAGATATACATATGAAGAGCTAAAAACCACTTACATTTCAATTTACTACAGAGAGCAGCTTCATTAATTCACATAAACAGATGTACTTTCAAATATTAATATCAACAAAAACAGCATTTCGTGAAACCATAGAATAAGCATAAAAAGACAGGAAGAAGTCAGATGTAAATCTCATGCATATCTCAGATGAGGGGTCAAATATAAAACAAACCTGATGATTGTCTTGCATTTCTCGGATGGATACAGAAAATTCCGTCATTGTCCAGCTAAGAGTGTTGAAAAGTCTATTGAGAAAAGAAGAGAATAATTCTTCATTATGGATGCAGATCTCTCGTAGTAATACCTTCAAATGAAAACAATGAAAGAAAGATTAAATAAATTGACATGGAAAAATAGACTGTTAACAGCACCACCACAAAAAAAAAGGTCACCCAACCTGGAAAAGGAGTGATGCAGATGATTCTGCATGCTTTGTGGAGCCAAATCCAGAGCCTTTGCAAAGCCGGACAAGTATGTTTGTAACTGGTATCCATGATCTGTTATCAAATGATGACAGTAGTGCCTTTGGCATCCTTTGGAGAGCTTCCTTGTTCATTTCAAAAGCAGCCAAATAGTCCTTGTACTGCACCAAGACTGACATTGATTGCAGAAGAAGATCTTTTATATCAGCACTTGATATTCGTGGATCATTGAAGTGCTTGACCACAAAAGTAACCTATAATAACAATGATCAAAATTTCTATGAATTTCCAAGCCAAAGGATTTAATAAAGATTAACCTTATTACAAGAACACACCTCTAATTGACCATGAAGTAGAAAACTCAATTATTTTCTTACTCCAGCAATGAATCTAGTTGTTTAGTACTTCTTCCTCCTTTCTTATGACAGAGTATAACCAAGTACAAGTAGGATGCATTCACAATATTCCGCAATTTCCTACTACTTGGATGAGGATTCAATCATTTCACAATAATCCAATCTGTCGAACATCCGGACTCAGTCACAGTTTGGCTACCAATAAAATTCCTTGACATCTAAATAGAGTTCTAACCGGCTGCCATAACTAGCGCTCTACAAGGATCAAGCTTACTCAAGCAGAGCTCAGCTCAAGCACCACTCGAAATTAAGTAACTTGAGCTTGAGCGGAAATTAGCTCAAAAACGGTCATTCGAGCTCAGCTCGATATTAATCTCAAAAGCTCATGCTTGACTTGGTTTACTTTGAGATTAAAATCGAATGGATTTATTTTCAAGAAATTCGAATTTGACTAGATAATTCGAAACAAAAACTTCAGCTTGTTTTTTTTGTTTTTATAGATCAACAATACAAATTATATAATATTTTTAATATAATGACATATTCTATAACAAATTAACAATATTACGTAATATAAATATATATAAATTATAACATATTTATATATTTCGAGCTATCGAGCTAAGATCAATGTAATTAAAAGCGCTAGGCGCCTTTGAAGCGATGAGAATGTAAATCGCTTGATGTGCTAGGTGCCACTTGGCACTCACCCGAGCAACATGAAGAGCTATCAAAAAAAATATATATATATATATATTTATATTTAAAAGCAATATAGAAATAGCTTAAAATTGAACTTAAATTAATATAATAATCATCTACTAAAATATTGCAGATCCAAAATAAAAGCATAAACACAAAACCACAAAAGACAATCTAAACTTTAAAATTTAGCATGCAAGATCTAATTTAAAATATTAATTCTAGTCTAATAATCTAACTCTATTAGGCCATCTTCCTCATCATCTAAGCTATTGTTTTTTTCATCATTAGATTTGTAATCCTCAATTTCTTCATCCGATTGATATAAATCAGGTTGTTCTTTAATTCTTGCTTTAGAAGTAGAGTTTGAACCATTGTCAATTGATCCCACTCTTGATCTAGAAAATATTTGTGGTTGTCCAACCCAAAATGCTCTAGCAGCTTCACCCTATGTCAAGCTATCACCTTCGGAAGCCAATTCACCTTTGGTACTTCTTTCACCCATGTCGATTAATCCCAATCTTGATCTAGTGAAAATATGTTGCTTCAATATTCTTCTCAAAATAAAACTCCTTCCCAATTAAACTTCTTTATCTTTCACATGGCATCTCTCAAGTTTTCCTCTAGTTTCCTTATGAAGTTTCTTGTTTATTTTTAATCTCTTTCTTTGTGTTATTTTTATTCCCTCCTAAAAAGTCTCTCCATATTCCAAAAAGTTGCCTAAACCTGTTTGGAAAAAAATAAAAAACCTCTCTTCTTAATTGTTACCCTTTCCAAACATAATTGTTTATATTTCCTAAAAAACATTTATTACTCTATAATATAGTCTCCTAAAAAGCATTTAAAAAAATGTAAAAAGGAGAAAACTAACAACGGCAATGCTTTTTTTTGCCTTTTTTTCCTTACACCTAGGCTGAGGAGCTTGCCTAGGCAACGCTTCTTTAGTGGTGCCTCACCTAGCAGGTTATGAGACTCTAAAGACTCACCTCACCTGGGCACCTAGGTGAGAGCTTCTTGTGCTTTTAATAACACCGGCTAAGATCAATCAAGCCCAACTTGGCTTGAAGTGCAAGAGCTTGAAATTTCCAATTGAACTCAAGCTTTTAGCAAGTAGAGATCAAGCTGCTCAAAAAGAGCTTGATAATTGATGGTCGAACCCATAGAAGAATTTTCACATAGAAAGACAAAGCCACCTTTTCACCACTTTTTAAACATCTATTTTATCAAATATAAAATTCATAGGTCCAAAATCACTTAAAGTTCAAAATAAAAATCATTTACACAGTCAATTGATGTAAATGGCAACGGCTATTTAGCTTAAATCGATCACATTATCATTCTAGCTTCACCATCTAACCAGCCATATCCAAAGAAAATAATGTCAAAGAAAGGATAACAAGTCTGAAAGAAGAATCAGCATACAAGCACAGATAAGTGAAAAACTGAGTAACCCTCTCAACATTGGCATTTGAATCATAAATGACAAGAAAAGTTAACTTGGAGCAAGGCAAAGGCTTTCCAACATAAATTACAGAGTAATTATCTCCTGCAAACCACAGTCCTATAAGATTAAGAAAGTCTATGAAGTTGGAATGACTTGTTAATAGTAGAGAACACTATGACATGTTTTGTTTAAGTTGACGAACTTGCAGTGCAAGAGGATTCATATGAAAATACTAATATTCCTTCTTGGCTGGATGCAAGGAGAAATGCATCATCTTTATCATATGGCTGACTTACAGCTATGATAACTTAAAGCATTACTAATTTAACATTTGAGCTGGGCTGGCCAAAAACTGGTTTGAGAAAGTTTGAATAAAGTGGCTTACAAGTGCACTGGGCTCATGTTGAGCATTATTCAGACCCTAAATTAATTTTGTGAAGCTTTGACCAGTTCCAAGGTATAACTAATTGCCTTAGACTTAAGGGGATCCTCTCTAAAACCCGTATGAGTTAGAAATGCAACACTTTAATTTACAATCTAGTCATAAATCAAAATGTTGCACTTAGGCCTCTTGATGCTAATCTACTCACATGTGGAGTGGAGATCTTGCACCAAACCAAACAAAAGAAATTGTTAGTTACCAATAGGAGGAACCGACTAACATCCATTAATACAAAACCAAACAGTCACTAAATGTAAATCTGTGATAAAGGAAAATGTGAGAAACAAACAAAGATGATTGGCACGTACAAATGAAGCAAGCCCCTGCTTGATAAAAATTCCAGAAGAAACAAATGGAGGATCGCTCTTACGTAAAGCATGGAAACAGTCAACCTGCATAGATTGCAAAGGGAGCAGCTGAGAAGACGATGCGGTAATCTAAAACTGACGAAGAAGGAACAACAGAAATAGCATACCAGTGCTTCCAGATAAAACTCAGGGATATAAAGGAATAAGGAATCGATATCACTAAGCACCAACAACAACTGCACAACCCACATGCATGTAGCATACATTCCCCTTTGCTTCCACCTTGCAAATAAGGAAACACGATACCTGCAATAAATAACCACAATAAGTTGAGCAGACCACAAGACCAGCAGAATAATATAAATAATATTTGTGCACATTCACTCCTATAGCATGCGTAATGCAAGGTTCATCTGTTCCATATATATATATCTGACACTAAGAAAACCAGTTAAACCACATTTGACATCACACATGCCTTGTGAAGGAAACAATGAACAAAAAACAGGCAGATGGACATGCAGTAGAATATGATCCAAACTTTTGAAGTTTGAATTAAAATCTTAATTTTTGCTAAGTCAGGTAAAAATACTCGAATAAAAAGGTTTTTTTATAATACACAATTAAGAAATAAATATGGATCTGCAAAACCAGATAATAATAATAACACAAAGTTTCCACTAGCAAAACTCAAAAGAATGAAAAGCTTATCTGCTCAAACTTCATGAAGCATAAAAGTAGGACAATAAAATCTGGCTAGTGTAGCTACAAAATAAATAGAGAACTGCAAAACAATACAAAAGATAACCAAGTGGCTTGTCCGTAATCTCAAAAAAATAAAATGAGAAGAAAAGAACTAAAATAATTACTGCAAGGTTTATTTTATATCAGCCTAACCATGCACATTGCCGAACACAATCAACCAATTCTTCTCGATAAACATTGCGTGCTTCTTTCAACCGCTTTACTTGCTCCATGCAAGACTTTTCTCTTATTTGTTTATCTGTATCATCTAATAGAGTAATTGACTGCGACTGATGCGACATGTAGTAGAATGCCTGCGTAAAATGTTGAGACGCACACCATGAATCAGACAGTTAAACACAAAAGTACACACTAAAAATAAGAATTTTAAGAGTAGTCCAATATTGAAAGCCCGACAAATAAGAGATGAATACAAGTACTGTTGGGCATTAAATCATAAGTTAAAGGTAGCAGCTTGTAAGACATTGGCAGATGTCAAATAAAAGAGCAAATTTCCTCCAGATACGCTCTACCTGAGTATCTTAAAAGTATCACTAGTTACAAAGGAGATGAGCAATATCTTAGAGAACTAGGATTTAGCCCTGGAGCTCTCTTGACTGTTTGGCCCCTAATATAGAAAAAGGGATAATTGTGGCCCTCTGATGAATCTGTGTGATGAACGTTGAAGCCAAATTTCATCAAGATGTCCTGGATTTGTCTAGAAAAGGCAAAGCCAATTGCTGAGAACATAAATTGGTCAACAAAAGAAGTAGAATAGATCAAAATTTCTTCCCATATGTTAATGCACATTTATGGTTGATCTTGTCGCAGAACATTAACATCCCTGTATTGGGTCTTGGCCTCGGATGCTTACACAATATAATGGATGCATGCCACCACTACCAGAGTAACTGATATTCTCATATTGGCTAAATTAGTAAACATCAATATAAATAAATAAATTTGGGTGTCTCATCCTATAAGCCTAATCATTTTCGCCTTAAATTAAACTCATACAATGTGTTTGGTTTGCATCCAACTTGGTAGTAAAGCTAAGCTAATTTTTTTTTGTAACATGATAGAGAAAAAAAAAACTAGCTTCGGCTTTTGAGTTGGATCATGCGCAGTTAATATGTGATTGGTTTACAATTAACACAGGCTTCCCCAAGTAGGAAAGGAAAGTATGTCCAAAACAACCACTTCCCCTAAGAAGAAAATTTAGAAAACCATATATAAAGGCCCTCATTTAAGAATTAGCAATTTATGTGCCAAGATTATCACATGAATCACTTAAAAAATAAAGGTAAAAAATCATAAACTGATACATGTAATAGATACAAAACATTTCAAGATACTTGCCTGCCGAAAGTTTGGTGCAACACCCAAATGGTACAGCAAAAGCATCACATGAAGCAACTCTTCTTCTCTTAGCACACCAGCAGAAGACTGACTTGTAGTAGGTGGATTTTCTAAATATTGCAATGACCGGTAACCAAAATCAGCTTCTGTATGGTCGCTTGTACTAGGTTTGTCCACAATCTCATCATTCAAACTTCCAGCATTACATTCTGCTGCAACATTAGCTGATCTATCTGAAATAGAACTGCAAGGACCCTTTGAACTTCTAGCTGTATATCTGATATTATCTTTTAGTATTCTCGTACTATCAACATCAGATATTGAGCAACAACAAGGTTTCTGCCTTGTAGAATGTGTTACTTTTGTATATTCATCATCCATACAGCCTTCTTCCCACTTAACTTCAGTTTCCACCTCACTAACAGGGCTAGACTTGATTAAATGACTGGTTGATCCGCCGAGCCTGGAAAATCCACTGTAATATGGACTTTCTTTAAAAAAAAGCCCCACAGGAAAGCTTCTTCTTCCACTCTTGTGAAGAAAACCACCATCAGTTGCAGCGACAGTTCTTGATCCCTTCAAAGATCCAGATGCATCTTCCAAAGTAAGACCTTCAGATAAGAAATGAAGAATCACAGAGAATAAAGAAGCTAGTGCAGAATTGCCAGAAACACTAGCAGATGTCATCTTGTGGTCAGCACCTCTTATCTTCAGTATGAAACTCTGTAAAAATGACCTAAACACAGAACCAGGCTGCTGAGACTTTGTGGGTGGAATAAAGTGTATGACCAAGAGGCAAAGCTCACGGTGCATCTCTTCAATCTGCAAGTTAAACAAGTTTATTGCTGATGGTAACTAAATTAGTTTCCCTGCAGGCCCTAAGTATTAAGTATAAAACATGTGATATTGGCTTTATAAAGATGAAAAGTAGCAGCATCTTCAACCATACAAACCAAAAAAAAAAAAGTTGCCTTCGTATTACACATGGGCAAGTATAAAATGCAGCTATCTACATATGCAAGTGATCCATCCACACTACAACCAAAGCTTGACTTTTAATTATGATCAAAATCTAATAGATTAAAAAACTAATAATTCAGGGAACATTTTCAAAGCCAAGATATTTTTATGTTAATCAAAGGAGAAACAAAACTAGACAAATTTTATTTTTCAAAGCCAAGACATTTTTAGGTCATAATCAAAGGAGAAAAGAAACCAGATGAATATTATTTTCAAATCCAAGCATGATGATTTCGAACATTTGGTATTTCAAAAGTTGAGAAACAACAATTAAGATTAAGACAGTACGACATCTATAATTTATAGAGATTTGATTCAAGAAGTATGGAGGTTAAAAGATCGGTGCTAGCCAAGCCACCATGCAGAAATTTATATTCAAAGTACTAGTTTTCAAGATACATATAGAGCATTATTTCTTTCTACTTGGACCAATAGCGGAAAAGCCGAGCCACCCCCAAGTAGATTTATGTACAAAGTACTAGTTTAGAAGATAAATATAGTGTGTTATTTTGTCTTATGACCAGGATGGCCTATACTTTCTATGAGAACCAATACCAGTATTTCCTGGAGAAGTTAAATGAAAATTATTCGTGATATAAATTTAATATGGATGACTAAGAGAAAGCTAGACAAAGGGGGGAAAATGATTACTTAAGTATTATAGTGCATAAACAGTGATGAAACAAAAGGCAGTTACCTTATCAAATGCTCCAGCTAATGCTGTTGTAGTCAACATCATGCTACTTTCAGAGCCAATATCCTCAGATGAACCAGGCCACCAAACAGATGGTATCATGCATTGCAGATCTTGCTTATTTGGGCACTTTCTGGAGAGAAAACCTTCCAAAGTAAACTCAAAATCAAATGAGATCCACCATGAACCCATAACTGCTGCATTCCTAAGGACATGGCAGGCCAGTGCAAGATAAGGGTAAGATCCAGAATAAGGACAATCTGTGAGAATCAGAGGTGCCGTTTTGCAACTATAAGACAATGCCGCAATAAGATGCTGGAACATTGACTTTGATCCCGGAAACTTGAGAAAAAGGTCAACAACCTGATCTAGGCTAGCATAATCATGAGGTGCTTGCACACCAAATATTTCTAGTAAAACTGTCCTAACAGTACCCCATGCAATATATTCAATGCTATTATTTGTGCTGATTACAGCAAAGAACTCACTGCAGATCCCCTGAGAAATTGGGTGAAATAATCCTTCAAGTGGCACAAACCTCTTGAACCTTCTCAATTTCTCAAAGTATGACGAATCAGGCTTATCCAACCGCTGCACTTCCAATAGCCTGGACAAACATTGGAGCAAGTAGTAGGCATATAATAGCATGGTAGGAGGTTCCTCAATAGGATTAAATCCATCAATGGGAAACTTAAATGGGCGTGATCCAAAGTTCAAATCACAGCACTCGCCTTCAGATAAGGAAACTGCAGGAAAATAACCAAAACCAGGCTCCATTTTAAGTATTCCATCGAAAGCCACTCCAAGGGAAACTCCATTTCTATAGAAGGAAATCTCATTTGACTCCAGATTAATGCAGCAACCAATGACATCCCCAACAGTCCAAGACTGGCCATAAGATCTAGCATCCTTGTTCCATTTGCTCACCCTCTTACCGTCAAATGCATAAGAATTTTCAGCATCTCCCACACCCTTGTGGTAAGTAAAGGGGCACGAGATAGTGGCCCAGCCAAGCTGCTGGATCCCAGCAGTCTCCAATGTCACTTCATACATCCATTTTCCTTTCCACACATTCGCATTTACTCGGACACTACTGAACACTGCCAAGCTTTCAATCAGCAATGGATATCGTACAATTCTAATGTCCCCACAAATACTTGTGCTATCTATAACAATCTTGTTCCGCCCAGACCCAGGGTTGGTTATTGTTATTCCGTCCCGTTGACGGGAACAAGAACATGATCCATCCTCAAATCTTAGCAGCTGGTCCCTCAACAGTAACCGGATGGAATTAACATCAATTGATGTAGATGGTGAATGGATCGATTTGTGTGGGAGATCAAATACATATTCAAGAGTGCGTTCGACAGATTGGTGACCAATATCATCGCGACAGGAAACTAAGTGTGATTTATTATAATTCACACACTGTTCATCACTTGATAATATAACTGCCAGACCCGAAGAAAAGCCATTCATTTTAGATCCCTCTCCCGCCATTTAAATTCAGCAAATACTGCTGTTGGGATTTTTCACTAAATATCAATATAAATACATAAACTCAAGCAGAGCAAATGCTACACTTTTCTTCAAATACGATTTCCCTTCAAACGCCTATAAAATCAAACACCGAACAACCAATCAATTCAGCACCTCCTATATTGACAGGAAACCTACAACAAAAGGAAGTAATCCAACCATATGCTTATAAATAAACAAAATTTTCAATATAATAATAAAAACAGAAGGATTCAAGAACTTAATACTTTCAAGGGAGAGCAAAAGAGGAAACAAAAAATGAATTTGAACCACAAACACAAATTGGGAACCTCAGCATACACGAAACACAGAACAAACTAATCAAAGAATTAAAAACCATAAATTCATCAAATTTCAGGAACACCAAACGAACAGCTCAATAACTTTGGAAGCACTCCACTCAAACAATCACAAACAGGGATTACAGTGAAAGGGGGAGGACGATGAGAACTTACATCAGTGAACGGAAGCTGTGCCCAAGGCGAACGGAGAGAGAGAGAGAGAGAGAGAGGTGAGGAGAAATTAGGGTTTCATATCGGAGGATTTGAAGGCGGCGAAGGCGAATTAGGGCATGCGAACGCTCTTGCTTGGAATTAAACGGCAAAAAACGGGGAAACGAGTACGAAAACGAGAACGAAAACGCGAGATGTGAGAGTTTAGACGATTTTGATTCTCCCTCGAGGTCATGCCACGTCAGATCTCTCCCGCTGACTCGAGCGTGCTGATCACACGCGTCCATGATCGTGTGGCTCAGAGAGCGTTTACGTGGCTTTCATCCATCGCTCCCTTTTCACTCGCGCCGGCCCTAGTGAAGCGAGAGAGAAGCCGCACTGTCAGAAACTTCCATCATCTCTCGTGTTCTTGTTTCTTCTCCGCTGGCACGAGTTATTGAGATGAGAAATTGAGAACCGGTATGAATAACTGCCGGTGCGGTTACCGCGCCTTAGATTGCTACTTCTGGCTTCCAAGCTATTCGGAGGACTTCGCCTGTGTCTTTCCAACATCCAGGTGGCAAAATTATGGAAAAGTGCCTATGTTTCTCCATAATTTTCATTTTTTTTTTTTTACTTGTGTGAATTATTAATGCATTAAATTACCAAAAATTATTTATTCCCAATTCCTACTGGTTTAAAAAATTAACTCTGAATCTTTTTATTTTTGTAATTTATTTTCTCAATGACAAACAATTTATGATGGATTTAGACTTTTTTTTAATACCTATATTTATTTAATTTAATTAATATTTTTTTTACAACACAAGAGTTCTTCTGAATCACCTCTCATTTTAATAATATATAGGTGTGAATATGTACTAAACACAGTGATTTAAGAATTCTCTATATATAAATCCCAAATCATATAATTAAAAAAAATATATATGTATTTTATCAATTGAGAGACCAGAGTATCCTTCGAATACAAGGTGCTTGTGAATAGGTGAGCTATGCCGGATTTTCAATATTTACTTTAAATTTATAATATTATCTGGTGATTTTTTTTAAGGTATAGTATGAGTCAAAATCATATCATCATATCTTGACATTATTTAAAAATGAAGGCTTAATCACTCCCCAAAAGAAAGAGATGGATAATTTAGAACATGATTAGTCCACTAGCATTTGTTGAACATGATTAGTCCACTAGCATTTGTTGATTTCCATATATAGATCATTAGGCGTGATCTATCATTTTTTTTCACTTTTTATACACTTTATGTTTAAAGCCTCTATTGCTTTTAATATAATAATGAATACACGTGATTTATTTATTGTATTAAAAAAACTAGAGTTGATTTTATATCTTAAAAAAAAATTATTTTCACAGTCAAGCAAAACAAACAAAAAAAAAATGTAATAATAAAAATATTTATAATCCGAATGAAATCACCATCCACTTTATATGTTTCAGTGGCTCACAGCAAAAGCAGACATCTTTTTATATAAATAATAATTTACATTATCAATACTATTTTTAAGAGTACGGAATTTATCAGTGACCAGAAATTTATGATCTATTATGTTGACAAAAACAAAAAAAAATTAGAACATTTACCCTGTTTTATAAAAAGGGGGAAAAAAAAAAAGAAGGCATGTGTGGTTGATGGTGAGACACCTGGGATTCGAGATTCGAGTACGATGGAAAATGAGTGGCTGGTGATGGGGCAGTTGTAGTTGATCACGGATGGGATCTTGAGAAATGGTTGGTTGATGATGGGTTGCCATTTGAGAAGAGACACAGCACGGAACAGGGAACCAAACCCCCACAAAGAAGCTGGTGCGCATCATTGAAAGCGATGCATTAGAAACTTCCCAAACGGAACGGACCCCACCCACTTCACTGACACCACCCCGCACGTCTCTTAACTACTTTTTCGGAATTTATTATATGAGCTGAGCTAACACGGACAATAACAATTTACTATTTATTATATATTCTGAACTAATACTGATAATGATAACTTACCACACGCGTTATGTGTTTTATAATTTTAAATAAATAGAAAAAATATATTTTTTTTACAGAGAATTCAATAGATAATAATTTTATAATTTTTTACAATGTGTTTAGAATATTATACAGTACTTTAACATAGCACAACTCACTGATTATTCAGCTAACTTACCACTAATCATCTAATGGTTGTTCTTATAAATATATATATATACTGACACAAATAATCACTTAGCATATTGCTATAGACTCCTACTTATATAAAGTGAGAGTGTAAAAGTGTTTTAGTTGCTAATTTCATGAATGTGCACACACTTAACAATGGCTTGTTGATATTTCATTATATATATATATATAATATGGCATCTGAATTAGGCGGATGTTTATAACATGATAATTTCATTCAATGATGTTAGATTAAAAAATTTATGGATTTTCATGTGATGTTAGTTGTCATATTAATTTTGCACATTATTGACGGCGTGATCATATTTTTTGAAATTTTTTTATTGGGTGAAATATTTATTGTTTGTCATTGTGCCACATTAGATAGAAATATCAAGTTAATTAAAAAATATTGATTAATATTAATTAGTGAAATTATATGTTGTGATGCCATTGCGCCAATTTGTAGGTAGGAAAATAATTTATGGACTCGATTGTTTTTTTACGAGTTCACATATCAAGGTGCACTTTCTTGTGCAAGTAGACATCATTGATCTTCTTTTTCATTTTTTTTTTATATAAATGTAGACAATTTATTTCAAAATCACAGTTTTGTCACACAATATGCATTCATTAGTTTGGCGTAGCATACATGGTGAATGAAAAAATAGCTTTATTTTAGAGATAAAAGTGAAAAACTATGAGTGAATTGAAAGAAATAGTGTATATATATTTTATATGTTATTTATGTACTTAATATTTTATACTCTCTTTCGGCATTGTATTTTAGGGGCCGTTTGGTTGGAAAGAATGAAATGGAGAGAAGTGAAAGAGTAATAAACTAATAATAATGAGGCGAATTAGAAAAGTAATGAGAATAAAAATTATGTTTAGTTGAAAAGATAGGAATGATAGTTTATTGGGAATGAGAAAAAGGAAAAAAAAAAAAGAAAACATGATAAAATGACTATTATGCCCTTTATATGAATGTTATTATATATATATATAGTAATAAGAGTTGTGACAATTATATTTTATAAAATATTTAAGTATTAAAATAAATTAATTATTATAAATAAATATTTAACTTTCAAAGGCCACTAAATCTCAAAATTTGTATTAATTTTTATTAATTAATAATTAATTAACTATAAATAAATAACTAATTACAAATTTAAATATATTTTAAAATAAATATATTATGAACCAAAATAATTATTTTTTTAACCGTTAATATTAATTAATGTCCAAAATTATTGTTAATATTATAATAAGCAATTAATTAACTAATATGAATAAATAATTCCGATTTGGTTAATATAAAAAAAAATAAGTGGACTAAAACAAGAGTAGTGTTATCATTTCATTGTCAAGGAATCAAAAATCCCCTCAAAATTCAAGTGAATGTGACTTCTTCTCCACAATCTCCTCACTACAATGTATGTATAAATATTATTTTAAAACAATGAAGATCAAAATTATAATTTTTATTAAAAATTAAAAATCCATAGACATGCTTGCTCCAAATTTATTCAAAGTTTCAAACCCATCTCAAATGGGAGTTTAACAATTAGGTATAATAATAACAAAGAGCTAAAATACAACTATGATTTCGTTGCAGAGGTGATAAAACGCAATTTATCAAAAATTATTATATTTTAATTCTAATATTTATTTTGAAAAATTTGCAAAACATTAGAGAGAAAAAAGTCTCATTAAAATCTTATTTAATTAATATCAATAAAAACTAAATATTTTCAAAATATTTCTAATAACAAAAAAAATTAAGACAAAAACACATACAATAAAATCAACCAGTAAAAACCCGCCACGTGGCCAGTTAGCATCAAAACCATTCCTTGTGGATAACCCAATCCACAACAAATCCACCCAAAAAACTCACCCTTTCATGACACGTCAGCATCATCAACCAAACTCACCACCATGAGCACTCTCCTCTTCCCCAACCCTCACTCTCACCTCCTCTTCCGGCGCGCCGCCGTCTCATCAACGACCACAACCCCCGAACCACCGCGTGCGGTGGTCATCGGCGCCGGCCTCGCAGGCCTCTCCGCCGCCGTCCATCTCCATTCCGCCGGTCTCCCCTTCCTTCTCCTCGAAGCCTCCGACGCCGTCGGCGGCCGCGTCCGCACCGATCGCCACGCCGGCTTCCTCTTAGACCGCGGCTTCCAGATCCTTCTCACCGCCTACCCCGAACTCCGCCGCCTCCTCAACCTCCCCGCTCTCCAACCCCAACCCTTCTTCCCCGGCGCCCTCGTCTTCCACTCCGGCCGCTTCCACCGCCTTGCCGACCCTTTCCGCCTCCCACTCGCCGCCCTCCCCACTCTCCCCAACCCCATCGGCTCCATCCCCGATAAACTCCTCGTCGGCCTTACCCGTCTCCGGGCCGCCTCCATCCCCCACGACGTCCTCCTCTCCGCCCCCGAAACTTCCATCTCCGACCGCCTCCGCTCCTCCGGCTTCTCCCCCTCCATCATCGATCGCTTCTTCCGCCCTTTCCTCGCCGGCATCTTCTTCGACCACGATCTCTCCACCACCTCCCGCCTCTTCGACTTCGTTTTCCGCTGTCTCGCCCTCGGCGACAACGCCCTCCCCGCCAACGGCATCGCCGCCATTCCCTCCCAACTCGCCGCCCGCCTACCCACCTCCTCTCTCCGCCTCCAATCCCGCGTTTCCTCCATCAATCCCGGCCGCCCACCTAGGGTTTCTCTCCACTCAGGCGATGCCATCGCCGCCGAGCATGGTGTGATCCTGGCGGTGGAGCAACCCGAGGCGCAGAAGCTTCTCCCCTCGGTTCACGTAAACCGGGTTAAAAATAAACCGGCCCGAAGCACGGTTTGTATCTACTTCTCAGCGAACCGGGCTCCGATCTCTGAACCGATCTTGATCCTGAACGGTTCGGGCGAAGGCATTGTGAACAATATGTTCTTTCCGACCAACGTAGCTCCATCATACGGTCCAGAAGGAAAGGTTCTGGTCTCGGTTTCGTTGGTCGGGGAGTACAATCAACGGTCGGATGAGGATCTAACGGTGGAGGTTGTTAAGGAGTTGGGTGGATGGTTCGGGTCGGAGGAAGTGGGTTCATGGGAACACTTGAGGACTTATCGGATCGGGTTCGCTCAACCGGATCAGACCCCGCCCACGGACTTAACGGGTAAGGATCCACGAGTTGCGGATGGGGTTTACGTGTGTGGAGATCATTGGGCCTCTGCCACGTTCGATGGGGCGTTGGTTTCGGGTCGGAGGGCTGCAGAGGCTTTGATCGCGGATCTTCAGCGCTGACCGTTGGATTTGCTTTACACGGTTCAATGGCGGTTGAATTTGTAATTTTTTTTTAAAAATAGTTTTTATTTTTTACTTTATTTTTTTTATTTTCTTTTTATCATATATATATATTTTTTTATTTTTTTTCGTATAAATATAATAAACACACATAATATACACTATATATATTATTTCTTGTGGTGAAAAAAAAAACAATGGAAATAGATGAATAGGAACAGTAATTGTGGCGGGAATTGTGACCTGCCCCTAACTTATTTGCCGCCGGAGATCTCGTCGGGAGGGGTTTGTCAAGCCGTGAACCTTCAAAGTTAAAGGTTTTCTCCCAAATGTTGGGTTTTTCTCTCACATTCGAATCCCTAGGCGCAACGTCGCAGCGGGAAGAGATACCAAAGCTCCGAAACACGGTCATCACCATTGATGGGATTGATGGAGCCGCCTCCGGCGGAGAAGTACGCCGTATCCGCCGCGCCGTCCTGCAATGGCACTGCCTCTGCGGTGAATGGCGGGGATCCACCGTGCGGGAAGCATTGGAAGGTTGGGACCGGGGCGGGCGGGATGCCGCTCGAGGTTGGGACGTGGGTGATGTGCCGGTGCGCAATCAGAAGCTCCATCTCGTGAGTGTCATCGAGCGACACAAAATTACCTATCACCTCGTCGATTTCCTCTGATTGTAAGTCCTATGTCCACTATCACGAGCGTGAGTTCTCGTTGTTGTTCCTCGTCGATATCGTTTGCGTTTCTTCTTGATTTGGATTCTCATGTTTTGGGCTAGCCATGAAGATGTTTTGGATTCCATTTTTTCATGAATTTTATAGTGAAAAAAGTATTTTGGTTTTTAGAGATAGTGCTAAGGTTGAGGTTTCCTGATTTGTTCGGAAATTGATCCAATTTAACTCTGGGAATTTCAGGCAAGGGGATTTGTTTGTGTGATGGTCAAGGTTTGGATTTTAGGAACTGGTTGTGAAGACGAAATATATAGGAATGAAACTAAGAGAGCTGCAGGGTTTGACATCTTTAAGGGGTTTTCTCAGGATTGGAAGTCATGATCTAGTTTTGGTGCATGTGGCGGGATTAATTTGGAAGGTAGCGAGTTGGGCATTTTGGAATTTGGTTATTTGCCTTTTATTTTGGTCATACGTGCCCAATATTAACGTGCAAAACTCTTGCTTTGCAGCATGGTGTTAGCGTCCAAATGAGAATGAGATCCTTAATGGTGAGGTAAGCTTTTTGATATCCATGGATCCTAAGTTCAGGTAGTTCCTTAGTGCCCATGTCTGGAACCTAATCATTTGCAGAATTATTAGAAGAAGTGTGTAAGTTATAATGTTGTTGTTCCTTGTCTAATGAGAGTGTGGTTGTATTTCTTGATTTATGTTTTAGAATTCCATGTATTGATACAAATGGATGGATCTATGATTGGAGAAATTATGCAAAAATCTTATTTGTATGTGAGATCTAAACTGGGTGAAACAAACATGAAGCTTTCTGTCATCCTCCAAAGTTCTATTTTGATGCCCCGTGAAAGAATAAAATCCTAGCACAAAGTGAGGAAGCTCACAGTGGAATCATGATGATGTCATTGTAACTCCTGAAGATTTACATGGATCATGCTACTACTTGGATGTTTTATTAAGCCTTAGTATGAATTGGGCATTCAGTCATAATTAGCATGTCACGAAGAAGCTCTATCATTTTGAAGTTATGGAAGATGTACATCTATGTACTTTAAATTTGAGGCAAGTGCACTGGAATAACATGAAGATGATTTGATTCTTAGTATCTTTTTTTGAGTTTTTCTTTTAATAATATATATATATATATATATATATATATATATATAATTCTTAGAACAAAAAGACATAATCTTGATCCTTGTTCTCAAATAAACTTAATTTTTAAGGTATATAGCCTTTTCAATTTTTAGCATTTGAAGGCTTCTGTATTGGGGCTTCTGTTACCATGGATATCAATTGGTGTCTCCTGACTTCAACCACAATGCTATTCATGAAGGCAAGACTTGTTATTGGGATGACTCAGTTGAGCTGAAAGGATGTTTTATTTCTGTTTGACATCAATTGCTATTGCTAAAGATGGTTGCATCTTGTTATTTTGAAGTTTGAATGAATGGCTGGGGCTTTAAACATGTGCTAATGTTCCTGTGTGATGTTTACATGGTTGTCTGATAATCCTTAGCTGCTTCTGTGCAGTTTTCCTCATTGTGCATAGAAACTTTCTTTTATGACGGACATTACTGAAGTATTAATACTGATAAAGTGTTTCTGTGTTTTTGTGCTTTTTCAATCCAGGCAACAAGCTTAAAAATGACATCTCAACAAAAGCGGAAGATTGGTGAGGGATATGTGTAGGTCTAGTTCAGCTATTCAGCTTTGCACTTATTTTAGTCAATCTTGTGAATGCTATGATCTTGACTGAGATGATTCCCATTTTTAACAGGCAGGCCATGAGGAACTTGATGCTGCCAGTTTGTGGGAACATGAGGAATTCACTGAAGTTGAAAATATTCCCAAAATTGAACTTGGAAGATATGAGATTGACACAAAGTCTTTCTCCTGCTTTCTTCCAGAATATAATGAATCTTTCAAGCTGTATTTTTTTTTAACTTTGCGTTATTTTTATATTATATTACATATTATTAAATTTGGAAACATACAAAAATTAAAAATAATGGTGGTCGGAGTTCCTAACCTGCCCACAACTAATCTGAGCCAAAATCTCGTTGGGAGATCATTTGTCAAGCCATGAATTTCAAAGAAAAAAGGTTCTCTTTCAAGTGTGTTTCTATCACCAGGCATGACGTTTTAGTGGGAAGAGACATTAAAACATTAAATATCACTGAAACAACACCATCCTGGTCATTGCCAATGATGGGATTGATGGAGCTGCCTCAGGTGGAAGAGAACGATGGATCAGTAGCACTGGCCTGCAACGGCACTGACCTGACAGTGAATGGCAGGGATCCCGTGCAGGAAGCAGTGGAAGGTTGGGAGCAGGGCGGTGGCCCTGCTGCTAGAGCTGGGCATGCCGGCGATGTGCTGGTGGTGCCACCAGAAGCTCCAACGGGGGGCTTCACACTGTGAGTTCTCTCTCTCGCTCCTCTTCAATGTCTTCTCCTTTTATATTGGATTTCAATTCTGGAGTTCTACCATGCTAAAATTGTATGAATCTAAGGTTCGATCTTAGTCACAATTTTGTTTAATATTTCTTTCTTGACATATTTGTCTGTGAAAGGTAATGAATTTGGTCCTTCCTTATTCTTAATCCTTAAAGTGTATCCTTGGGGGTCAATGCCTGAAAATTGCTTCCATCTTGCGTCTGGCTACCCTAGATTTTAATTATAGGTTTTTACAAGGTTACTTTATTTTAATTCTATTCTTGAAATATTTGCCAAAGAAGGAAATAAATTCACTTTCCCCTTTCTTGCACTCCTTCCCTCCCTCCCTCCCCATTAGCTCCCTTGTAACAATTGTCAGAAAGCAAACACTTGTCAATCACTTTGAGCTTGTGTCTAGGTATCCTAGAATCCAATTCTAGGGTTCTACAGGTGATGGTGTTATTATTCTATATATCTGAGTCGAGCCTGAGTTCAGTGCCAATACCACTCACCATTTGTTAGATAAATTTCGCGGAAAAGGAAATAAATTTACTTTCCACTTATTCTTAGTCCATAAAGATAAATGTCTACATTCAGTCCTCAGTGATGTTTGTCCAAAACAAAGTACTGATCACTTGCCGTTTGCCTCCAGCTTGCATCATTTTAATTCTTGAGTTCTGCCAGGTCACTGTTTTATGATCCTATGAATTTAATCTAAGCCAAGTTTAGTACCAATTTATGACCGTATTTTCTTGACAAATTTGGCGGGGAATTGAAATGCATTCACCCCCCTTGTTTTCCTTCCCTAAAATGTTAACATTTACTTAGTGACAATTGTCAGAAAATAAATGTTACCACTTCTTTCTATGTTGAGCCGAGCTCTCTCTCTCTCTCTCTCTCTCTATATATATATATATATATATGTATATATATATATATATATATCTATCTATCTATCTATCTCGATCTCTATATATATCTATCTCTATCTCTCGCTCACCCCCGACCCTACCCCCTTCCCCTTTATCCAGATCTTGAGCCCAAGCACTCCACCATCTCTTCCTCTCTTCCTCTTGTAGCCTTGTCTTGCCTTGAGTTGGGAGATGGATTGGAAGCCTTCGCCCTCTGCATTCTCTGTTGATTGATTTGATAGTTTGACGAGGGTTATTGTGTCAAGTGGTTGTTCATCCCTGCATCCCCGCTAGAAGTTCAGTGAAGCAATTTACCATTTTTGTTGGCAGATTGAAGGTACTTTGCATATGATTCACTTTTTCTTATTTCTTTACAGATCTGTTTCCTTTGATTTTCCTGCTGAGAAAGTTATGTCGTGTTGTTTAGGGCATCCCGGTTTTGTAAATTTTTGTATATGAATTTAAATCGTTGAAGTCCTTCTTTGCACCTTTTTGATGATATGAATTATTTTGAACTCTCCTATACCTAAAACCATTATGCAGTCGCTTTCACCAATAATCATTGGGTATTTCATATCTATAAAAAAAATATCATGTTCCAGCATGTTGATGATTGGGCTTATATGGCCTGAATTCCAAGAACATGTGGTTCAATTGAAAGAACTTAATCTTAGGTATGAATCCTTTGCATCATGAGCCTTGCCAAGTGGAACACTTTTTCGAGTGCTCTTTGCTTCTTATGAATGCACTGAAATCTCACGTATTTGAATCTAAAGAGCTTGCAAACAGAGATACAGCTTCTTATGATATGGACTTTTCAACTCCCAGAGACTGGGTTCTAGCTTTACTGATTTGCCTGTAGGTTTTGATGGAAATACTTTTCATTTGTGATCCTCATTTTCCCTCCCTCAATTTGAGTTATTCTCACAACACAACATTATTTTTTTTTGGATTTTCATGGTATTGAAGAATTGAAAGATTTCTTTTATGGTTCTGTTTTTGCTAAAGATGGTGAGATCATATCATTGTTACATTTAATCTCTTAAAGCTGCTAAAGTCTAAGATTTAAAAAATAAATGCAATGTTTATTTATGATAATCTCAATCACAATATTTAAGCAGGAGCAGTAAATTTCTCAACTAAGCTTGTTGTTGATTGGACAGCTTGTTTCAGTTGAGGGAGGATGGTCGGAGATCCAGTTTCTGCTGCAGTCTCAGGTTTGTCAACCATTTCTATTAGTCTAGCTGTTTGTGAGGTTTTTTGTCAAACTCAATTTGTCAGCACACTTATTATTGTCAATTCGTCTAGAAAAATAAACATTTGTGTTCTGTGTGAGTAACTCTTTTTTTCTGTAGCATCTCATTTGATATGTGCATGAATGTGGTCTGCTTGATGGTTGTTCCAATAAAAGAATGGCTCTATAATGTTTCTCTACCGGCAGAAAGATTTTGCTATAGTGACTCTCTGATTATTTACTCAAGGCCATTAAAACATTTATGTTGATTAAGTAATGCTACTTTGCTTCAATAGCGGTGGTTAATGATCCTTTTGAACTGAAAATGGATGACAATTTATGGGGTGAGAGGTTTATTGCCTTGTTGTTTGCCTTGAGTTCTCACGTAAATTGACATTCATTGCATGTCTGCATACGTCATCCATGAATCTTGAGTATTCACGTAAATCGACATTCATTGCGTGTCTGCATACGTCATCCATGAATCTTGGGTTCTCACGTAAATTGACGTTTATTGCGTGTCTGCATACGTCATCCATGAAATCTTCCAGGAACCAGAATCTTTCTAATGCATAATTGTCCTTTTCTGCCGGCTTCTTTGTTCCCCTACATTAAGAATTTTGTACCAAACTCTCAGTTACCTCATTTGATTCAATCCAAATCTATCAGTTGGTTGTCTTCTTTTACCGACTTCTTTGTTCCCACATTAAGAATTTTGTACCAACTCTCACTTACCTCTTTCAATCTGATCCAAATAAGTCAGTTGGTTGCCTTCGCAGGACTAAAGTAGTTATGGTTACTATTGTTTAGAAACATGAATCAGTTTCATTTCAATCCATTTGAGCATTTTATGTTTGATTGTGTTATGATATTTAAGGTGAAGTTTGAATTAGGCTTTAAGACGCCAAAACTCTGGCATTTTCTCATCACAGTGGATACAGATACTTCCTTGCACATATCAAAATCTAAAATTTTTATCCTTGCTCTTAAACCAGCTATTAATAAATCACACTATAAGTATTATCCCTGCTTTGTGGAGCCTAAAGGGTAAAATTGCCCATGTTTGTCATACACAGATACAAATTGAAGGAAATATTATAACATTGATCTTACTTTAAAGGAAAAATAATATGATGCATAAGTCAATTCCCTTGTGGAATAAGACGGTGTAATTATTTAAAATTAAATCTAGATTAAAGAATATAGTAAATAAACTCATCATCTTCAATACAAAAAATTAAATGTACCTAGAAGTTAATATGAGTTAATATGAATGACAAAAACTCCTTATAAAGGAAATTAAAGGCCTAATTGAAAGATCCAAAATGAAGCACTTCATTCTATGGAAGAGCAAAATAGGCAGGATCAGCAAAGCATTTTCTTTCTGAAACATTTATGGTATCTCTTCTAGTTAAACCATTACTCAACTATTGACGATCGCCACAAGAAAATGATTTATAATTATTAGGGTAACTAATAGTCCTACATTGGCTAAGTTGGTAGATATGGATATGTATATATAAGACTGCTCTTTTACCCTTTTAAGTCTAAGCTTGTGGGTTGAATCAGGCTATGATCTAATAATCTCACATTGAAATTAGTATATGAATGTATTAAGTATGGGGCTCTCTTCGTTTAAGCTTAGACTTTTAGGTTAATCCGAGTGCAGATAATGTGTTTGGTCTGCAGTTAACAATAATTAACAGTTTGCAATTTTATAATGTATGATATGTCCAAATCTACTTGGAAAAATTACAGTGAGTATAACCTTGTTCATATTTAGTATTGAAGTCAGTTGTTTATACTTTATGAGACAGATTGGAGCTAATTTTAACGACTATATGAAATGTACCCTACCCTATTGGTAGAGTCTACTTGATTTTAACCTAATTGATAATTTAATTACCTTCTCTGGCTTTCATAGTGAATCAGGTGGGAAATATTGTCAATTCTTTGCATTGGCAATGTTTATTTGACCTAATGGAATTTAGTTTTTGATCCAACTCCAATGGCATGAATAATTTTGGTCTCCAAAAATTTATAAGTTGTTGAAGGAAAGGCATCTAGTGGGAAGGAATATTGGATTTATGAATATAAAGCTTTTCTAAAACATTTTAAAGATGGAGATAGCTTCAGGATGAGTGGTTGAAATATTGGGATGAAGGTGCCAGTTGTTTGTACTTCTGTAAACCCTAATAAGGAATCCCATGGTTATGCATAGTTTCTCCAAAGATTAAAGAGATCCAAAATATACCTTATATGGCTGGTTGCATGTTATGCGTAATTTCATTCTTTATCTCTGCATGGTTCAACACTGTTGAGCACAACTGCATTTAGGAAATGTGGTTCTTGGTATTTTATTTCCTTCTTTGATCTATGCTTTCATTAGTTCTTTGTTAACTACCTTCATGTTATTGAGATCAATCCTAGTCCCATTAGATTCTCCAAGATGGAGAATGATGATTTACTCGAAAGCAAGATTCACGAATAGTATAAACTCACTCCAAAGTATTGGACATCCTTTGATGTCTGCCACGTGATTAACCACAAGAATGATGTGTGTGTAGAGCACATTCACATTTGAGGTCCATATGCTTTATATTCCAGAAACACAACAATAACTCATGGGATTTGGCGTAGATTCTGCATGGATATAGTTTTTAGAGGTTACATCATCATATCAGGTTTAACTCTGGTTAGCATACAAACTTTGTTAGTTCATGGTGGTTTTATATACATTCTACATTGCTTTTCTTAGTTTCTAGTAGAATGCTGACTCTAAATAACAAAAAGTGAAGTGTGAAAATATGCTGAGAGGCAAATTAATGTGAATGTAAATATTTTACCACTTCTTGAAGCTTAGAAAAGCCATACCTTGGCGCTCTGTGTGTCTTTGACTCGTATGTTAGATACTAACGAAACATACTATTGGGGCTCGATTCAACCCAAAACTTTAAGTTAATAGAATAAGGCCCGGGCTTTTCTATGAGGATCCATATTTACCAAATTAGCTGATGTGGGACTCTTAGTTACTCTAATACATTCCATTGTTATGTGCTAGTCTATTTTTAACTAGTCATGTTGTAAACAAACCAAGATAAGATACCATGTTACTATTTGGATTCAATTCTACCTAAAAGCATAGGCTAATGGGATAAGTGACTTTATACATGCAAATCCATAATTACCAATTAATTGATGTGGGATTATTAGGTACTCTAATATCATTGACACTTCTAAATATTAAATCCATTTAAATGAAACTGTTGGTTTCCTTATAAAAATCTTATTTTATTGTAAACTTATCATTATTAGCATTGATGTCTTGTAATGTTGAGATTTTTTTTTATTATTTTTATTGGGCTGGTTTAATTTAGTTAGAGTTGATTTAATTATGACATTATGCTTATTTTTATGAAATATATTTATATTTTTTTTGGGGGGTCTCTTTACTCATTCAAGATAAGTTTTAGCTATTCTTAGTGTCGCATTAATCTCAAGTTATTGTCTTCTAATCCTGGATTTTTGTTAGACTTTCTTCATTGTGACCCAAACAAAAGATCTAGATTTAGTTGAATCTATTATATTTTTCTCTTAAAATTTTGATTTTTGCCTTCAACTCTTAGGTGATGTTTGGTTGAGGGGGTAACTTGTGGTTATTCAAAGCTCCAATGAAATGCGCAAAGGTTACCCACTGACCTATTGTCTACAACCTTTATTTTAGTGAATATTTTGAAAACATTAATATTAATAAACTACTCTCATTGAGTAGAAAAATATAATTTCAATTTTATAATGTTATTTTGATCAGTATTAATTAAGTCAAAGTTCAATCAATATCATATCAAAATTTTCACTCAAAACAATTTGAAACTTCCAAACCTTGTCTCCATTTTCTTAACTCCTAACCAAACACAACCTTAAAGATCAAATGCTTAACTTTCCATCATAGAACCTGGTCCAAGTTTTTCTTTCTTCAAGTTACCTTGATTATATATCTTTATATGGTAGTTCGTCATTCTTTGCCATTCATCAGTCACTATGATTGTCTTTTGAGCCATAGTTCCTAGTATTAACTTTTGTTGTATGTATAAGATTTACAATCATCATGAGATACTTGAAGTTGTGTGTGATTTCCTCTTGGTGCTTATATATGCTTAATTCTCCTTTTTCCTAAGTTCTTTTTTTCATGAGTACCACTTCAGGGATTTTCTCATTTTCTCTTCCTCATTCTTCATGAACATGGTCTATTTAGTTTTATTTATTTGTTTTAGGGAGCTTGTCTCTGGTAATTGTATACTTGGATTTTGTTTTTGCTTATTGTAGTTTATTAGTTGTTTTACCAATTTTTTTTTTTTTTACCTTGCTATGTTCCTTGCCTTTGGACATTAATTTAATGATTAGCTTCACTGTCAGGTAATAAAAGGAAGGTCACAGAATTTTGCTCTAGGAAAAAGAGAAGACTTACAGATGATAATGCTGTAGTAATTGCTAAAATGAGGAGCAATAGCAGCCTTCAGAATGTCGAAGATTCTGTTGGACGAACAAGACCCAAGAGAGGTGCATTGTGGTCAAACTGTAAGAAAAAATCTGTCAAAATAAATGGAAAATCCTCGATTGTTGAAACTAGACGAATTCGATTAGTGGAGGATGAGGAAGTTGCTGTTGGCCTCACCAGACTTGGTTCAGAAGATCACCCCCCTTGCAGGAAGCTTCTGGACTTCATCTTGCATGATGCAGAAGGAAATCCCAAACTACTTGAAATGTCTGAGATTGAGGATTTATTTATCACTGCTTTTATTATGCCGTTGGATGATAATTTGGAGAAAGCTAAAGGAAGGGGAGTTAAATGCGTAGCCTTTGGCCGCATTGACTCTTGGGCAATTTCTGGCTATGATGAAGGCTCTCCAGTGGTTTGGATCTCTACTGATATTGCGGACTATGAATGTGTGAAACCTTCTAGTTGTTACAAATGTTTTTATGAACATTTCTATGAGAAGGCTCAGATAAGTATTGAAGTCTACCGAAAATTAGCTAGATCTGCTGGAGGAAATCCAGACTTGAGTTTGGCAGAGTTGGTTGCTGCAGTTGTTCGTTCAATGAATAGAAGCAAGAGTTCTTGTAGTGAGTTTATAGGTAGAGATTTTGTGATCTGTCTTGGTCGTTTCATATACAACCAGTTAATTGGATTAGATGAGACTTCTGAGAGAAATGATGCGAGCTTTTCCACATTGCCTACTCTTCTGGCTCTTAATAATGAATGCAGAAATAGAACAGATTTTAACAAGTCCCCTTCTAATGCCTCTTGTGGGATTTTGAAGATTAATGAGGCACAACAATCACAAATCATTGAAGACGATGATCAGAAATGTGCAAGGCTGTTGCAGGAGTGGGAGAACTGGATATCGATGAAGCAGGAAAGGGCCCGTCAATCAACAACTTCTCGGAGTCTCTGCACAGCTGAAATTGCCAGTTACTATCCTTTGCCTGCATATTACCAGCCATCAGCTGAAGAAATGGATGAGTATATCATTTTTGAGAATGATGCCAACATGTGCTACCCTGAACCGCCAAGACGAGTTTTGCACAATTGGTCTCTTTATGACTCAGACTCAAGGTTTGTTCCCTTGGAGCTTCTCCTAATGAAGCCCTGGGATGAAGTAGATCTGACTGTTTTTGGATCAGGGATTGTTACATATGATGATAAATATGATGATGAAACTGGTTTCTGTCATGGGACTGAACCAGGCCTATCTTCGCCAAATTCATTACGCATTGAAGATACTGATGGGTTTCCAATTTTTCTTAGTGCCTTAAAGAAGTGGAGGATAAAAAAGTTCGAACCTTCCACGTTTTTCATATCTATACAAACTGATGTTGCCCGGTATTGTGCTGCTACTCTTGTCCTCACATCTTCACTTGCACACACATGCACCATAAGTCCTTGGTTTTCAATGATTTAGTCTCAACTTACCAATTACCATATGAGTGATCATTTCCAAATATTATCACTGGCCAATTGACAATAATTTTATTTACTTGAAATACTGATCAAGTCTGAAATAGGATTTGCTGGATTGTATGTGAAAATGTTTTCTGTTAATGTCAGAAATTAGTTTTTGCAACTTGTTAGATTTGTAGATTACCTTTTCTTTTCATGGAAATTCATGGTGTGTACTGATTATGTGCTTTGGTTGATTACTTGCAGGTTTTGGTTGGGGAAGCCTGCAAAACAGTACATTCAATGGTATGAGCCAGTCTTTAAAACAGGAAAGCTTGTTATAAGCATCATCACATTGTTAAGAGCACAGAGCCGCCTTTCAAAGCTTTCATTTGCAGATGTACTTAAGAAAGTTTCAGAATTTGATAACAATCATCCTGCGTTTATCTCTCACAATCTAGTGTTGGTGGAGAGTTATGTGTTGGCTCATGGACAATTTATTCTTCAACTATTTTCCAAGTTCCCTGATAAGGAGATACAAAAATGTGCTTTTGTCACTTGTCTTTCTCATAAGATGCAAGAGAGGCACCATTTTAAGCCTCTTAGGGAGAAGAAGATTGTTGTGCGTACAGAAGAAAATCTGAATGCAAGTGCTGCAGTGAGGGTCTTGTCAAAGAGAGATTTGATGCGAGCCACTTCTACAAGGTTGATTAATGAGATCTGGCAAGAGTATTATTTACATTATTTTCCGAATAATTCAAAACATGGAGACACCCAAGAAGTCAAAAAACAAGACCTTAAGAAGAAGGAAGAGAATGCAGAGGAAGGTCTGGAGGAGAAGGTGCCTAATAAAGAGGAGAAATTGTCAAAACCTTGTCCATCTACTCAATCATGTAACCCCAAATCTAGACATGGGGAAGTACTATGGAAAGGAGAACCTACTGTAAAGACAGGCTCTGGGGATGCTTTTTACAGACAAGCAGATGTTCATGGAGACCAACTTGTTGTTGGTGGGGCGGTAGTGGTAGGAACTGATGAGTCAGAAGACAACATGACCATAGTTTTCTTGGAGTACATGTTTGAAAAAGAGGGCACAAAAATGGCTCATGGGAGGATTCTACTGAAAAGCTCTGAAACAATCCTTAAAAATGCAGGGAATGAGAGGGAGGTTTTCCTGACCAGTGACTGTGTGGACTTCAAATTGGGTGACGTTAAAGAATCTGTAACTGTGGAAATACGATTGCGGTCATGGGGGCATGAACACAGAGCATCTTATTCTAATGCTGACAAGATTGATATGGCAAAGGCTGAAGAGAGAAAGAAAAATGGACTACCAATGGAGTATTATTGTAAAAGCTTGTATTGGCCTGAGAGAGGTGCTTTTGTCTCTCTTCCTTTTGACAGCATGGGCCTCGGAAATGGGGTTTGTAATTCCTGTAAGCAAAGAGATACACAGGAGGTTCAGTTTGTTGTTTCCTCCAGGACCAGTTTTTCTTATATGAAGACTGAATACAAAGTACATGACTTTGTCTATGTGAGGCCTCATTCTTTCAGTATGGCAAAAGATAAGCGGAAAACTGTAAAAGGTGGGAGGATTGTAGGGCTAAAGCCTTACATAGTGTGTCATTTGCTGGGCGTTGAAGGTGCCAAAAGGAAAGGAGCCACACCAGAATCCACCCTTGTCAAAGTTAGAAGATTCTACAGACCAGAAGATATTTCTGCTGATGAGGCTTATGCTGCTGATATTAGAGAAGTAAGTAAATTTTGATCTTCATGCACTAATTTCATGTTGTGTTTCTCAATGGTTTGTAACAACTGATGTGCTGTGATAATGGATTATAGGTATATTATAGTGAAGACATTTTCAGTGTTTCTGTTGAAATGCTAGAAGGAAAGTGTGAAGTCAGAAAAAAGAATGATCTCCCAACTCTGGACTTTCCTGCTATCACTCAACATGTTTTCTTTTGTGAAAAAATTTATAATGCGGTCAACAAATGCTTGAATGAGGTACATAATCTAATTTATTCATTCACTAATTTATCTGTTGTTTGTGCTTTTTGCTGTGCTGAGTTTATTCTATATCCAGTTGCCTGCCAAACACAAGTTTATTATATCCTTAAACCGAAAGGCATCTCACACTTCCTTGAGGATGTTAAAGAGAGAGGAAAATTGTGATGTTGAGCCAGATGATTGTGGTAGAAGGAAAGATTTATCCAAGGATGGCCGCTTGGCTGCTTTAGATATCTTTTCTGGCTCAGGGGGTCTTTCGGAAGGACTGCACCAATCCGGTAAGCTCTTCTTGCTTCAATGTAGGAGTAATGGATTGAATTTTCTAATCATATGTAAACCTTGGTGATGTTTTTCAATATTCAGGTGTTTCATTCACAAAGTGGGCCATAGAATACGAGCAGTCATCTGGAGAAGCATTTAGCCAAAACCATCCTGACACATTGGTGTTCATTGATAATTGCAATGTCATTTTAAGGTGCTTGTTTGCTTTTATGTCTCCACTCTCCGGTTGCTTCTTTAAGTAATTCTGTTTGGGTTTGGTGATATAGGGCCATCATGGAAAAGTGTGGGGATGTAGATGACTGCATCTCTACTTCTGAGGCCACTAAACTGGCTGCAGAGCTTAGTAAGGAAAAGCTAAACAACCTGCCATTGCCTGGTCAGGTAGATTTTATTTATGGAGGCCCCCCATGCCAGGTATGATCCTTTGTCTTTTTCTAATTGTCAACTTAATATTTTTTTTTGCCTGAGGGCCATCACTATCACTTTCACTTCAATAATCCTACATTTACCTCGTCAAATTTTATGTTCTGTCCAGGGATTTTCTTCTATGAATAGATTTAATCAAGGCGCCTGGAGTAAAGTGCAATGTGAGATGATTTTGTCCTTCTTATCTTTCGTGGAATATTTTCGTCCAAGGTTCTTTCTTTTGGAGAATGTCAGGACATTTGTGTCTTTTAACAAAGGACATACATTCAGATTTACTCTTGCTTCATTGCTAGAAATGGGTTATCAGGTATAATTCCTTTTTGTCATTCCTGCTCCCCAGTGTTCCTCAGTACTTTCTCATCTTCTCTTAAATTTGCCAATTTTTTCTTGTGCAGGTGAGATTTGGTGTTCTGGATGCTGGATCATATGGTGTTGCCCAATCCAGGAAGAGAGCTTTTATTTGGGCTGCTTCTCCGGAAGAGAAACTTCCAGAATGGCCGGAACCTATGCATGTTGTTGCTGGTTCTGAGCTGAGAATATTTCTTTCCAATGGCAAGCATTATAGTGCTGTTCGAAGCACTGCTGGTGGTGCTCCTTTCCGTGCTTTAACTGTGAAGGATACCATTGGAGATCTGCCTCCTGTTGGGAATGGAGCATCCAACGTTGAAATTGAAGTACTTATCTCACTGCTTTTGTGCTTTGCGTATTTTTGAATCTGACACCAACCCTTTGCATCTGCATCTGTTTAGGAAATAGATCATATTTCTTCTCTTCTCCATTAGTGTTTTAGTGGAAACATTCCCATTTTATTACAAATCTTCATTTGATGTTTGCACCAGGTGTTTCATTGATAGGAAAATCTACCATTAAAGTATTCCTATTTTTGTTTCTCTTACGGTGCAATTCTTTTCTCCTTATTATAGTATGCTGGCAAACCTGTTTCATGGTTCCAAAAGCAAATAAGAGGGAAAAGCCTTGTCTTGAAGGACCACATTGCCAAATCAATGAATGAAATAAATTTGCGTCGCTGTCAACTCGTTCCAAAGCATATAGGGGCTGACTGGCGCGAGCTCCCAGATGAGAAGGTACCACCTCTTCTATTATTACCACTGCTTTGGTTTCTTTGCTCATCAGATACCATTGCTTAATGAGCTAACACTAATGAATCAAATGCAGGTTGAATTATCAAATGGACAGATATCGGATTTGAGACCTCCCTGTCTGGTGAGGACCGCCCATAGGCACAATGATTGGAAGGGACTATTTGGAAGGTTGGGCTGGGAAGGTAACTTCCCAACCTCCACTACCGATCCCAATCCCATGCATAAGGTTGGCATGTGTTTTCACCCTAATCAGGACAGAATTGTTACAGTCCGTGAGTGTGCTCGTTCTCAGGTAAATTTTCTCCATGCTCATCTCCTCTGTTGTGATAGTCTTGTCTTTTAAGCTATTGACTTTGCATTTGAAAGCATCTACTTATTTTGTCAGTAATGCCACCACACTGAAACGTGCAACCCAAAAATTTTTGTGATGCTTTTCTTTGTGCAAGTTTGCTTTTGTGTTTTGATCCAGTGACAAGATTCTGCACGAAATCTTTTTTTTTTTGGACATTGATCAATGAATAGCCATGACATATATCTGTAAAGTACAAAGTATCGGGTTTTCATGATCTGTTTTCTTTATCGTTCCTTGAATGCAGCAACATTCTCACATAATCTAGGACTTGAAACTTAAGATATAGAACAACAAAGCCATTGTTTGCATGAATGCAATTGAAGTAACTGTATATACTTGTTAAACACTCATGTTTCTGAGAATGGATCTTTGTTTTGAGGCTTGCTTGAACTAACATATTTTTGATCACAAATTAATTGGAATTCTTTGATGAATCTAGCACCGTCATTCATCTTTATCTTTTGCAATATGCAGGGCTTCCCTGATACCTACACATTTGTCGGTACCATTTCTGATAAGCACAGACAAGTTGGCAATGCTGTGCCACCTACCCTTGCATATGCACTAGGTAGGAAATTGAGAGAAGCAATTGATTCCAAGCTTGGTGACTGCTGAATAAGTTTAATCACACCAAGACAGATATTTTTGTTTTCTTTGCATAATTTAATGAGATAATTTGAAAATAAGCTCTGTTGGCACCATTATCACAAACTATAATGTTTCAATTAGAGAACAAGAATGCATGTTGATTGGTAAAATGAATATTTTTATAGTTTAAATTTGTAATACCTTGAATTATTCTAAATAATTTAACAGTTATCATCGTAAGACAGACTTAATTTGGTTTTGCTAGCATTGGTGTTTATTTACTTAAGTTATTTGATTTTGTTTATTTTTATTTGAAGTAAGAGGTTGATTTGTGTGTATGTTTTTTTTTCTCTTAAAATTTCTAGGGCATCAAAGTGATCATTGACAAAACAATGCAAGGACAAAACATTTCATTTAGAAATGATTAAGAAACTGTAAATTTATATATTAAAAAATTGTGTTTAACAAAAATAAATTTAGGAAATTATTTAAGTTTAAAACACACACAACTTAATATGAAATTTCTTAGTGTTTAACATCTATTCAGTCTCTTCTTCTACCGTGTGGAATGCTCTATATTTGATATGGCAGAATGATACATTCCATCTGAGAATTAGAATTATAACCCAATAACTTCAATTTAGACGAAAGGATTAATCGCCCAATGGTAGTTAGAATACTGTGAAAGACGAGTACAAGATAGTACAAGATAATATTCAAATGTCCAGAGTTCAAGTCTCACTAGACATAATAATAATATCAGACCCACAATTTGTGCCACCGAGCGAAGATATGTGTGTTGAACAATTAATTTCATATCCGTACACATATAATGTTGACCAACTAACATAATAATACTTGTTTCATTTGTCAAATAAATAAATAAAAATCTAGACATTTCAACAGTTGTCCTTGCAGAAGAAATTTCATATGTCATGCCAAACTTCCATTATCTTTCTGGACTGACTTCAACTATCAGAATCAGTCCACCCCATCTAACTAATGTTTTTTTACTTTTCATGTTCCAAGATCTGTGAGTATTTTCCACAAAATATAAAGTGAAAAACTAATTTTCCAGATTCCAAATGTGGTTCTTATGCAAAATGGCTCCGTCCAAATAGAACCAGTCAGTTAATTGACCCAACCTATACGTGCTTGACCGGAGCGTCGTGACTTAGTCACTGCCGCCGAGCACTCAACAAAGGCCAATAAGAACCATCCACGTGTACTCAACCAGCACTCAAAACCCCAATATATTTTTGCCACGTAGGAGTTGCAGGTTAAGCTTGCTTGTTTCGCGAGCTATCTACTTCCCCGACCTTACGCGCGAAGAGATGAGAAACGAGGAAAGGGATTGTCATGTCTACTGAGGACTTTTCTCGAGTCAAGTGTTTCGATTTTGATTCCGGCGTTGATTTTTGGAAGAAAATTTGGTGGAGATTTGGTTGTTTTTTTTTTCTGAGTTTTATTGAATTGTTTTTCTGATTGAATCTCAATCGATTGGTGTTGCGGAGGAGGGTTTGCGTCGGAAAAGTGGCAGCTTTGAAGTGGGAGTTTATGGCTTTCTGGTTTCTCTGTTTGGTTCTTGTGCTCCACCATTCATCTAGGGTTTATGCTAATGATGAAGGTGAGTTGACTTCGTTGTTGGTTTTGGTGTTGATTTGCAGTTCTCTAGCTGACATTTCACTGATTTTTATGGGGAATAGATTTTTTTTTTGTTATTCAAGTAAAGGGGATTATATGTTTACCTTTTTTTGCTTTGGGGTATTCAAGGTGATGTTTTTGGTTTAATTCTATTGCTCAATGTTGTTTGTGCTTTTAATTTGATTGAATTGGTTACTTTATCATGCTTGAATGATAGACATGCAAGCATGAAAATTCTTGCTTTGCAAATTGCTGTTGTGAAGTGGAGAAATGTTGACAAGAAAATAGAATTTCAGTATAAAGTGTCTAGTTGGAGGGGAGTTGTTTAGATTCCATTCATTCTATTGGTTTCTCAGTCATATGCTTATGATGTTGATGCCCTTTTTTTTTCATAGGTGATGCATTGTACACTTTTTATCTAGCCTTAATTGATTCTAAAGGTGTGCTACAGAGTTGGGATCGCACCTTGCCGAATCCATGTACCTGGTTCCATGTCACATGTGATCCCGATGATCGTGTTATTAGAGTGTAAGCAACGTATTTTCTTGATTCATGTTATATTTGTGTTATTGAAGTTTCTGGGCATTGCCTATGTTTTAACTGAGAATTTGACCTCTGCTTTCCTCTTCAGTGATCTTGGAAATGCAGAGCTATCTGGTAAACTAGTTCCTCAGCTTGGTCAGCTAAAAAAATTACAGTACTTGTACGTTCTTGAATGAAGTATTTTAGTCTTGAACTTTCATCAATTTCATTGTTGTAAATTTTCATTTTGATATGAACATCTTGATCCTGGCTATTTTCATTCACTATGCTATATTTGAAAAGGCTTTTGGGTAACATAATAATTGCCAGAGAAGATGAAATTCAACATTTTTTTGCATCTGTTCTCTGTAGTTGTACTTCAAAATTTAGTAGCAATTTTGTTGCGAAACATAATAATTACAAGAAAAGATTATAAAATTCAACAGTTTCACATCTTCTTCTTAGTTGTTTCACTAGATATCTGTTTGTGTTTTAATTTTGATTTGTAAGATGAACTAATTTACTTTCGCTGTGGTTATTTAATGTAATGGTAGAGTTCATTGGAACTTCTCATGCACTAACTCTGCAAATCTGTGCATTTTGTATGGGTTTCACGTTGTAGATTTGAAGGGGAATAATCCTATTTAGACATTGCTTGATGCAGGTTTTAAAACTGTAGTTAAGCTATTTCTTTCAAATTAAGCTATTTACAATCAACTAAATCTTTTACTTTCTGTCAGTTGTTTTTTGTATCTATATTTTTGTTTGATTACTTAGCTATTTATTGTGTTATGACAGAGAACTTTACAACAATAGCATAAGTGGGACAATTCCTAGTGAACTTGGAAATCTTTCAATCTTGGCGAGCTTGGATCTGTACTGGAACAACTTCACTGGCGGAATTCCTGACACCCTAGGAAAGCTCACAAATTTGCGGTTCCTGTATGTATTATTCTTTTAAATTCACTTTCATGATTGTAACATCCATTAGTAGTTATTGTTTATTTTCAGCTGCAAAATCTTGCTTTATCACTGACAATAGATGTTAAAGAAATTGCAAAATTTACATTATCTGTCATATCAGAACAATTTAAAATGTCCAGGTAAAAAAATTCCAACAGGAATAAAGGAGCAGACTGTTGCCATCTTTTACATGGACTCATCTCTCATTTGAACATTTACAATTTTTTTTTTTTTTTGCATATAACTTAATCCTTCTTTGTCCTTGACATGTCTGGGGAAGGATAGCCGACTTAACAATAACAATTTGACGGATAAAATTCCTCAGGATTTAACAAAGATCAACAATCTCCAAGTTCTGTAAGTTCCTTTTCCTTTTATATTCTTCATCCGTCTATGCCATGGATTTCTCATAATTTTACATCACCTGTCTTTCATGCTAAAACAATGTGCAGTGATCTGTCAAACAACCACCTATCTGGAGAAGTTCCAGTTACTGGGTCTTTCTCACGATTCACTCCTGTCAGGTGCTCTACCTATACAATTCTTGATAATTATAAAAAGAAAAAATTAATCTTTTAAAAAAAATAGTGATAGTATGGTATGATGATCTAGTTGGATGTTGCTAACCCAATCAATTGACCCAACTTTTCAGTTTTAAAGGCAACCCTCTTCTATGCGGTCCTAACACGGAAAAGTCTTGTCCTAATGCTCCTCCGCTTTCTCCACCGCCTGCAATAGTCCAGCCTGCATCACCCTCTTCTAAAGGTGATCTTTCCAACTAGTTGTTAGTTACTAAGCCTCATATATGTTTGCTGCCAATGAGTCTGTTTGTCAAACTAATGACTTGCACCTATTGACTGTACAAAAATCTGGCATTCACTTGCTTTAGAATCCTTCTTGATATTCACAGTTTTAATGTACGCTGGTAAGATTGTCTGGACATTAGAGTGTAATCAGTCTTATATTTGATGTTTTTTCTTCAACAGGTAACAGTGCCTCTAGCGTTGGGACTATGGCTGCAGGAATCGCTGCAGGTGCGGCTTTGCTCTTTGCTGCTCCAGCCATTGGATTTGCATGGTGGTCTCGTCATAGACAACGAGACTATTTCTATGATATACCTGGTTAGTAGTTGATGTACATGCCGGAAAATGTATTTACCATTATAATTCTAAAATCTTTGATTGATTTTCTTGAGCAGCTGAAGAGGAGCTGGACGTTCATTTGGGTCAGCTTAAGAAATTCTCCCTGCTAGAGCTACAGGTTGCAACTGATAGTTTTAACAAAAAAAACATCTTGGGAAGAGGTGGTTTTGGAAATGTATATAGGGGACGGCTTGCAGATGGTACACTGGTGGCAGTAAAAAGACTCAAAGAAGAGCGCACCCCTGGAGGAGAGGTTCAATTTCAGACTGAAGTTGAGATTATTAGCTTGGCTGTCCATAGAAATCTACTTCGGCTTTTGGGATTTTGCTTAACACAAACAGAACGGTTGCTTGTGTATCCTTTTATGGCAAACGGCAGTGTTGCATCATTGTTGAGAGGTACTTTTTATGTCTTCATTATCCATCCCTGTAACTTGCTAAGCATTGCATATTCAATTGCTTGTTTCCTGAAATATTATTTTTGAGACAGCAAGGAACTGTTATATAGCACAAGAGAAATTGCTATTTTGTGATACTTGATTAATTGGTCTTTTGCAGAGCGTTCATCATCTCAACCTTCACTTGAGTGGCCAACTCGATGGCAGATTGCACTTGGATCTGCGAGGGGTCTATCATACTTACATGACCATTGTGATCCGAAGATCATACATCGAGATGTCAAAGCTGCCAACATTTTGTTAGATGAGGAATTTGTGGCAATTGTGGGAGATTTTGGTTTGGCCAAGCTTATGAACTACCGGGATACCCATGTAACAACTGCTGTTCGAGGGACTATTGGACACATTGCTCCAGAGTATATATCGACCGGAAAGTCTTCAGAGAAGACTGATGTTTTTGGATATGGAATAATGCTTTTGGAGCTCATCACAGGGCAGAGGGCATTTGATCTTGCTCGGCTTGCAAATGATGATGATGATGTCATGTTGCTTGAATGGGTAAGAGCTTTTATTCTCTTGTTTCATTTTCATTAGAACTAACATAATTAATGTTTCTCAGTTTTTTATTGAACATTTTGCTTTCTCATTTATGGAATAACTATTGTTTGGTAGTTTTCTAGTTCAGAATTACACTTCGTGCGACACTCTAGCTTTTTCGAAGAAATGTTTTTTAGAATTTAAGTGTCAATTCTTTCTTTAGTATGCATGGTCATACAGTTGAATGTGGGTAATCTACATTTATAACATTGCCATGCAGTATAAATTGAAAGTTGTATGTTGAGTGATCGGTGAGTGACGTTCAAAGTCTATCCCAAATAGTCAGTCATAAAATTGTAGTAATGACCTTTCTAAGATTTAGTATTGAACTACCAATGCTACGTTGAACTTTGGTTGCCACATTTGCTTTTGATGTCATAAGATGCTAAATTGTGATAGATTAAAAGCTACTGACTTTTAATCATATGATCAATATTTCCCATTCAGGTGAAAAGTCTTTTGAAAGATAAAAGGCTGGACAAGTTGATTGATCCTGATATGCAAAACAACTATGTGGAAACAGAGGTAGAGTCCCTCATCAGAGTTGCTCTGCTATGCACTCAAGGTTCTCCGGCAGACAGACCAAGGATGGCGGAGGTGGTAAGGATGCTGGAAGGCGAGGGCCTTGCAGAGAGATGGGAGGAATGGCAGGATTTAGAGCCGGTGACGCAACAAGATCTACGCTTACAGATACCTTCATCTCATGGCAACTCTTTTTCCAATTTCAATTATAGTGCTGTTGAGTTATCTGGTCCAAGATGACCTGATCTATAATGTAAGTGAAAGAACTCTTTCTGTCTGCACTTTGTTTATTTTCTTCTTTTCTAAGCCTTGATGATATTGTCCAATAGATCAATCAAGGCTACAGAAATTTGTTAGTGTTCTTCTTTTTGTAAATTATTACAAAAAAGCACCGTGCTACTTGAGATGCAATGTTTAGATGCAAGCAATTTTTGTTTGAGTTTGCTGTGCTTGATTCATGTTTCATACCTTGTAATTGCACATCTCCACTTTCTGTGAAGATTGTGAAGTCTATTTCAGTTATTATAAGTATTCTTTGTGTGAATTCTCTTCCTTATCTCCAACATTGATATAAATCTACCATCTTGTTGTTGGGACGCAGTGGCTTAGGACCATAGTCCCACATCGCCTATGGGAGACGCTTCCCTCTAGTTGATATACCACCATCAACCCTTCCCTGTAACTGCGGTTATGGAGAAGTTAGGGTGGTGGGTCCCTGTCTTAACACTTGTAATCTAGATTACCGTTACTAACTATATCATTTTAACATTTTAAATCTATATATCTAGTTTTAGGTTCAATGCATGGCCATCGTAATATTATTTTTGAAAGCATGTCAAAGTCTGGTTATCCTTCTTGGGTGAAAAAATAAAAAAAACAAAAAAACTGAATGGGTTAAAATTACTTGCTGTTGTTAAACTAAAAGAATAAATTCATTTAGTTTAGTGATCAAAACCAACATTGTTTTTATTATTATAAGAGTCAAGGCGAACGATGATTCTAATCTAAAATACACTAATGGCTTTAATTTAAGGGGAAAAAAAAAGGTTTGGACCATAGTCAGGGCATCTTTCTCAATGAGTTAACAATATTGTTGATCTTTGCCATTATGGAGGTAATTGTTTATTTTGATAGCTTTGTGAATCAGAAGATAACACCATACCAATCATCTTAATTTTCGGTATTCTACATAGAGATCATCTTCCTAATAATTAAGTACTCTTTAGTGGTCAGGTAAAATTGTTTACTGAATGTTTCTTGCAGCAGCAGCAGCAGCAGCAACCCCGCAGCACTTACTAATTATGTTAACCTTATCTTTTGACTGTGATGATGCTATGGGAATTTAGGAGGTGATATAAACAGAGATATCACCAGAACATTATTATGATTACTGAAATAATACTAGGAAGCAGTTTTAAGTTTGATTTTGACATTGCTTCCTATTTCAGGTGAAAGTGTTTGTTAAGAAGAATAAGTTGGACGAGTTGGATGATTCTGATTTACAGAAGAAGTATGTGAAGGCAGAGGTGTAGTCCCTCACAAATATTGCTTTATTATGTACTCAAGAATCCCCTGACCACCGGCCAAAGATGTCAAGAGGCTGTGAGAATGCTTGAAGGCAAAGACCTTGCAAAGAGATGGAAGAAATTTCATAGTTTGGAGATGCTGAGTTAAGTCCAAGACTGACAGAATTGATCTTTTGTATTGATAATGTGGTTTTTCTTCTTTCATTTGTTGTAGTATTTGGTTCAAAGGACAATGTTTAGATAGAAAATAATGGGGTAAATTTTTTTATAAGGTACCCAACTATGGTGAATTATCAGTTTGGGGTCCAAACTTTGATTTGTATCAAAATGGTGACCTATCTTTAATTATGTTTCACCGATTGGGTACCCGGGTAATTCCGGTCATATTTGAATGATGTGGCAGTTCGGAAATATGAGTCAGCATAAAAAAAAAATGGTGCTTGCCACGTCAGTAACCCAGGTTATCTCTCTCTCTCTCTCTCTAGCTTTCTCAAAACCTTCTCCTCCTTCCCTTCTGATCCCCTGACGTCCCAGAGCTCCTCCTCCACCAATACCACCCAACTTCATCATCTCTAACATTTTCTTCACTTGGTTTACATCTCTTGACGTCCTATGAATAGCCTTCCACGGCTCTAGCCTCTTCACCAACGTCATCATCTCCCCCATGCTCTTAATGTCAAAAAAATTTAGTTCAAGTAAATGAGTGTTGGTCGTCATTATTAATTAAAGAGCTTCTGTGAGAGAGAGAGATAAACTTGTCTTGCTCTTCATGAATGGGACTGCAACCCAAAGCTACTCTAAAAGTGATGTTCTTGCTGAGATTGAAGACAGACGGAGGACCAAGACTTGGCATGGTGGTGACTGAACAGGTTGACTACGGCAAGCTTGCGCATTTGGACCAAGACTCGCATATAGTTGACTAATTAAAGAGCTTGAGAGAGAGAGAGAGACAGAGATGTGACCTGGGTTGCTGACGTGGCAAGCACCATTTATTTTTTTATGCTGACTCATATTTCCGAACTGCCACATCATTCAAATATGACCGGAATTATCCGGGTACCCAATCGGTGAAACATAATTAAAGATAGGTCACCATTTTGATACAAATCAAAGTTTGGACCTCAAACCAATGTTATCAAAACCGGCCCGGACATCGACCCGGTCTAGGCTTCGGGTCTTGGGTCAACTGGTTCAACTGCCGGGTCATTCGGGTCAATGCCGGGTTAATAAAATTATTTTTAAATATTATTTTTAAAATTATAAATTAGTTTTTAATTCTATAATAATATATAACATTTATTTATTATTTTTTTATCAAATAAATAATTTGAAGGGACAAAAAAATAAATTGTAAAAAAATACATGACAAGCATAAAAAGTTAAAACCGATACATAATAAAATTTCAAAATTCAAGCTCTACATGACATAATAGACTCAACCTAATATCAAACTCATTCAAATATTCCATACATAACAAAAACACAACACAATATCATATGAATCCATAGTGAAATTTCAAATTTAATCAAACCAACTCAATCCAATACATAACAAAAAGTTACAAAAAAATTAAAGGATGAAAATGTCATTTTTATAAACAAGCATTAACCCGCCCGGGTCATTGAAACCCGACGGGTCACTGGTTTGGCTGGTCACACCGGGTCATACCGGATCACACCGGGTTGATTACATGTCCGGTCTAATTAGAGACCCGGACCGGTTTAGTCACCGGGTCACCGGGTCGACCGGTCGAACCGCCGGGCCGGTCCGGGTTTGATAACACTGCCTCAAACTGATAATTCACCATAGTCGGGTATCCTATCAAAAAATTTATCCGAAAATAATGTCTACTCTTGTGTATTAATTATTATTTTATTGCTGTTTGTCATCAGAATGATGGATTATAACAAATATTTTGTATACAATAGAGCTAGGCAACACCTTGCATTTACAAACGTTGTCGCCATTGTTTGTTGTGGAAATAAAACAAGAAAAAAACATCAATATCTTCATCACGAGCGTGCTTATTTTATACATGAAGAAGGTAATGTACACAGGAACACCTTATGTTACATCGGAACTCAAGTATTACACAATAAGATGCACAAACTAAATGACAATCTGGAGTATATACGCATCATCATGATAATGTCTTATTTCACACACAAACAAGCAATGTTACAACATCTGAACACTATGCATAGCACTATCATCCACCTACTTGAAGTTCCGTTTTCTCACCTTTCGGTTGCGATTTTCTTTGAGAAACTTCTTCTGTAGCCGGCCGTCAATGGGAGAACAATAGATTTGGAGAAGATGAAAGCGATGCTCGCAAGGAAGACGACTGCTGGGAAAAGGTTCTTCACAGGCTTCCGCACGATGTATAGAAGACGAACAGTCGCCAAAATTGGAGAAAAGCGGCCACGAATCCCAACGCCTCGCAAATCCAACCGTCCAACCGTGCGCGGTTACCAAGATATTCAAGGGCATAGTCGTCATTTTGCACCTGGGAACTTTCTCCATACATGGAGGCCATCATGGTAACTTCCATAGCCATTTAACACCACAATTAACTCCGTTTGGGGAATAAGGGCTGAAAGGAAAATGCCCAATAAAGGAGGGACTAAAAAAGAAGTAGAAACCTTGTAGGGATTTAGAGGGAAAGTACAAATTTGGGAGGGATGTCTCAATACTTTCATGTAAGTTTTAAACCATAATGGAAATATATATACCAAAATAAACACTGAAATACAAAGATGAATAATACATTTAAATCATTAATTAATTGCTAAAAATCTGAATGCTATCATTATACGTTCATTTACAATAAATTAATAAAAATTAATTTCAATATCATATAATTAATCTAATTAACAACAATTAATTAAAAATCACCAAAAACCCATATTACATATAATCAGGGGCGGCTCAAGGGTAAAGCCAATCAAGCAACCGCTTTATGCCCCCGAAAATTGGGGGCCTTATCTAAATTTAAATCAATATAATTTTTAAAATTTTATCACTATAGTTATAATAATAACTATGTACTGGTTAAATAATAACTTCAAAATTTAATTTGTGGCCTCATTATTAACTTTAAATTTTTAAAATTTTTAAAATCTTATCCGTGAAATCATAATAATTATTTGTTGTATAATTAATTAATATTTAAACCTTTTTATTTAATACTACACTACTTTCAAATCTTCCATTAACTTGCTTTTTAAAATAAAAACTAATAAATTAAGTTCTTAATTTTTTTTACTTTCATGTATAATTAATTATGTTTTTCTCCCAACAAACAAATCTATTTCCAAAAAAATGTAGCTTCATTAATTATCTTCTTCTCCCAACAAACAAATTTATTTCAAAAAAATGTAGCTTCAATATTTTTTTTTTAATTTTTTTATTAACTAATCAGGGTCAGTTTTAGGCCTTTATAAGCCTTGAGCCGCCTCTGCATATAATATCTTGTAGACTGGCCCACACGCTTCTTGACTATTTCTGTGAACCTCTGTATATATATATATATATATAAAAGAGAAGGATTTGTGTTGTTTGCTCTGGTGTTCCAATCCAATATCTAGCATCTAGGATTCATGCTAACAGGTAATTCCAGTTCTTTGCTGCTTTTATGTCTGTCTTGGTGTTTGATGTTGGTATTTTGATGATAATGATGTAGGCCTTTATAAATATCAGCCTCTTTTTCTTCTTCAAGTTTGAGGTTTTATACAACTGCTTCTGCATCTGTAGATTTGCATGCTCGATGTCAACATAGTTTTTTGTTTGTTATTTAATAGAAAAGCAAGAGTTTTTACCTTGCTATGCATTAGGATTGGCTAAACATTAAACATTAAATTAAAACACTGTTTGTGGTGAGCTCAGAATAATTGTTTGCTGTTTGGATTTTTAGATGTGATTATATGTTAATTAATAAAAGAAGCCAACAACGTAGTAATGACAACCAGTTAGTGTGGACAAAAATTCTAAACATCTCCTATAATAAAACATAATTTATGAAAAATTCTTCTATCAAAGAAAGCCACATGGGGAGTTTTGACATGCTTTTGACTTGTATCATGCTTCTGAACATTTTTTTTTTTTTTCTGGATTGCAAGTTGGGAGGGTTGCTTGGTTTCCTGTTATGTCCTGCTGTTCCACCCTGAATTTACTCTATACAGTTGTTTTAGCAAGAAAGACAAGTTCTTTCCTACATTTCTCTGTGTTTGATCTTGGTCTATTGTTGATTATGCCACAGATCTTTATGAAATTCAGTGTCGTTTTTCTTCTTCAAGTTCACAATTGGTTGTGATATACAGGTCTCTCAATCGGGCTGACCTGCTCAAAATCTTATTTTGCTGTCTTATTCCAAGATGTGAGTATTTGTTAATTACCGGAAGAGCAAGATTTTTTTTTTTTTTACCTTGTTATGTATGTCTGTTGGGATTGGTTAAACATTAATTAGAACATTGTTTATGGTGAGTGAATCTTTTGGCTATTGAATTTTTCCAACAGGATCACTCAAGGAGTTGATGCTGTGCTCACCATTGTTCGTGCTATTCTATCTAGATGTAGGCATCGTCATAGACAGCATGGTTTGTGGTTGACATTCATGTCATGAATGATATTGTCAAAATGGTTATATAATAGCAATGTGAATCTTTCTTGGGCAGTTAAAGAGGATTCAAAAGTTCACTTGGGCTTGTTTAAAAGATTCACCCTGCAAGAGCTACAAGTTGCTACTGATAATTTTAGAGAAACGAACATTGTGGATGTAAATGCATTTGGAAAGGTTTACAGAGGGAAACTTGCTGATAATTCTCTGGTGGCAGTAAAGAGATTGTATGAAGACAGGTCACATGGGCAGGAAGAATTTCAGGCAGTGGGTGATTTGATTAACTATATATGTTTCCACCGAAATATTCTCCGTGTTATTGGATTTTGCATGACATCAAAGGAGAGAATTTTTGTATATCCTTTTATGGCAAATGGAAACCTTAAAACTTGCTTGAGAGGTACTTCTCATTCTTCTGCATTATGTACTTATGAGATGATGCATGTCACCATTTTGTTAATTAGTCAATTCTTATACACTCTTCAGCATCCAAGCATCTACTTAATTGGCCAACCAGGATGCAGATTGCACTAGGTGCTGCAAGGGGACTGTCTTTCTTGCATGAACGTTGTGATCCAAAGATCATACATGGAGATCTCCACTCATCTAATATTTTTTTGGATGAGGAGTTTGAGGCTGTTCTAGGAAATTTTTACTTGGCCAGACAGATGGGCTACAAGGATGACGACGGTATCATTGGAAGTGTCCGTGGTACTTCTGGGTTCATAGATCCAGACTATTGTCTTACTGGAAAGTTGTCAGAGAAGTGTGATGTTTATGGATATGGGATGACACTTTTGGAGCTCATCACTGGACTACAGTCTTTTACTATAGTTGATGAGGATGTAATTTTTTTAAAAGACCGGGTAAGTATATCTACTTTTTGTTCCCTTACGTAGTCCTCATTTGCTATCATGCCGTGTAAATTGTCATAAACATTGAATAAATTCTTGATAATAGTTAGAGAAAGAAATTGATACCAACAATTAAGTGATCTATTAGTAGTCAGAGTTTTCATTAGAACTCTTTATTAGTGGTGAGAGTTTGAATCATGGGTGATGATATATTTCTGGGAGTGTGAGTAGTAGTTGTGTGCAAGTGATCTCAACATCCAGTGTGTGTTGGTTCCGTTTTTACTTGTTCCGCTGAAGCTTGTGCACGCTCTTATTTTGTCTTAGCGGCTAGGCCGCTCATCTCGATGAAAACAAAAAAAGAGTCATAGGAGGGTGTTTAATGCCTGTCCCTTGCAGGGGGCCACCTTGTTTGGTGCAATTGCTATTAAGTATGTGACTAGCAACTTTGCAGCACTTCCAACTGATTAGATTACCTTGTGAATCTGATGCTAATGAAATTCATGAGGTTTTAGAAGATGAGACTTCATTAGTTTTCTTATTTCTGAACATTGTCTTGTGTTCAGGTGGAACAGCTACTAAAGGAGAAAACGTTGGACAACATTGTTGATCCTAAACTAAAGAATAACTATGTGAAGGAAGAGATGGAGTCCCTCATCCAAATTGCTCTACTTTGCACTCAAGGCGAACCTGAACACCGGCCAAAAATGTCAGAGGTTGTGAGAATGATTCAAGGCAGTGGCCCCGGCCGAGAGATGGGTAGAGCAAGAGCTAGACTTAGAAATGGCTCTACATGGAACTTTTCACTTTACTTCTGATTAAAGTGGCTGCTCTGATTCAGATGAGAATGACAAAGAGAGAAATTTTCGCAATTTCATGCATGAACCTTCATAGTCTACTTATGATTTGCGGATATTTATTGTTTACAGTATGGTTTTATTTTAATGTGTTTTGAGGACTTTGTACTGTAGTTATTCTTCTCTGTAAATTTGGCATTGTTCTCATCAGTAATAAATTTGCAGAATTCAGCAGAAATAATATTTCTCATATTAATCTCTTCAAATGCCATTTGTACTCTTCAACTGTATATATATATGGCTTAGATTCCTAAATTGCATTCTACATCAGTCACATTGTCTTGTTCCTTTAGCTGCAAAGCCAAACCATCCAGTATTTCATATATCTGCAAACCATCAGCATGATCCCTATCTTCAACAGTAAAAGAATGCCCTTTTCCATCAATTTGAACAATACTCTTGCCGGGAAATTTCCTAGCTCCGCTGCGTTTCATCATCGTTCTGATCTTCGCAACGCCATCCCACCTTTTCTTCTCGGCATAGATGTTAGCAATTGACACATATGGTACTGCTGCTTGAGGATCCAACTCAAAAAGCCGATTTGCTGCATACTCACCGATATCAGTTTCATGGTGCATAATGCAGGCACCAAGCAGAGCACCCCATACCCCGGCGTCGGGTTCAAAAGGCATGCTTGAGATGAATTCAAGTGCCTCCTTTACTCTGCCTCGACGACCAAGGAGATCAACCATGCATGCATAATGCTCTAATCTAGGCTTTATCCCGTAAAGCCCTGCTCATCATCTTGAAATAATCCCAGCCCTTTTCCAGAAAACCACCATGAGTGCATGCCTGAAGAACAGCGAGGAAAAGTCACATGGTTGGGCTTCAACTTTGATTCCAACATTCGAGAAAATACATCCAAAGCTTCTTCAGCATCGCCATTCATGGCATGACCGGCAATCATAGTCGTCCAAGAGACAACTGTTTTATCAGTCATGCTATCAAAGAGTCTCCTAGCATTGCCGACACATCCGCATTTTGCATACATGTCTATCAAGGCATTAAGAACCACCATGTTGTCGAAAACCCCATTTGCAATTGCATATCTATTCATCAATCTTCCAAGCTCAAGAGAACCTGTTTGACTACAAGCAGATAGAAAAGCAACAACAGTGACAGCATCCGGCTTCTCCCGAGCAGCTTCCATGGCACCAAACAGAGACAGAGTCTCCTCGATATCTCCTTTTCTCGCATAACCATGAATCAGAGCAGTCCATGAAACATGTGTTCTCTCTGACATGTTCTCGAAACAATATCTGGCAGCTTCAACATCTCCACATTTGGAATACAATGATATGAGAGTATTGATCACAGAGACATCCAACTCAAACCCTGCTTTGACAACAAGACCATGAACTTGCATGCCTTCAAAAAGCGCGTCAGAGTGGTTGAATGCTGAAAGCAAGCTAACGGTTGTGCTCAAATCAGGTCTAATGCCCTTTAGACTCATCGAACAAAATAAACGAATAGCTTGTTCATACCTACCAAAATATGCATAACCTGCCATCATAGAATTCCACGACACGATCGACCTTGCTTCTGCAGTAATCTCAGCAAACACCAACTCGGCCGAGGTCAAGTCCTCACACTTGGCATATGCTGCAACCCATGTATTCAATACAGAAACATCATCTCTAACACCAATGCAGATCCCCAAACAATGAAAAGCTTTAACTAAATACAGGCTTCTCATGCGAGCGCATGACTGCATCAGGCTAATCATTGTCAGTGAATCTGGCAAGATACCACCAACCCTCATCTGCCGAAAATGGCTGAAGACTCTATCAATCGAACCTGCTTCAAATAAACCAGCAATAATAACATTCCATGCAGCGACATCTCTTTCAGTCATTCCATCAAACAGTTTCTCCGCATCACTAGCAAGACCACACTTGAAGTAGGCATCCATCATAGCTGTGGCAACAAAGACATCAGAACAGAGTCCGTCCTTGACGATGTGCGCATGAACGGATTGCGATGCTGGGACATCAGAGATCCTTGCGCAGGCTTTGAGAACGAAGGGGAAGGTGAGCCGGTCCGGCGGAGCACCGGACTGAATCATTTGGCGGAAAAGGAGAAGGCTTGTTTGGTAGAGGCCTTTAGCAACGTTTGCTCGAATGCTGGAGTTCCATGAAACAACGGTTGATGGATTTGAAAAACGGTTGAGAACTCGCGGGAAAACAAAGCCCATTTCAACAAGTCATAGCCTCGGCGGGAAGAACACTAACAAATTTGAAGCATATACCATCGCCAAATGAGAAAAATGATTAAAAAATCCACTGAGTTTTAAATTAAAAAAAGAAAAAGAAAAAGAAAAATTCATGCACCTGAAATGGAATGCAGGAATTAATAGTGAGAATTAAAGAGAAATGCAGATTCATTGGAAAAATGATTATTTCCTTTTTTTGAGCACTGTGCAGTGAAAAAAAGACAAACCACAGAATCAGGAAAATAAAGAAGATGAATAAACAAATTAATGAAACTGATGCAGTATAAGATACTCAGCAAGTTCAAGCAGAAATGACATGTTGAGTAATGATCAAACAAAACCAAATTGTAATTGATAACTGGCACTAACAAAGTATCTGGTCTGATTCAACCCTATATTCTTGCTCCACTTAGAAAGGTTACTAAGAACCCCAGAATTAATACTTTTCAGAATCAGCAAGACACTACTAGTTAATGAAAAAACTGAATGAAACATAGTATAAGAAACAATGGATACAAGCATGATGAAAGATTAGCTTTCTGCCTCTGAATCAACCTAGCATTTGTTGTAAAGGAAAATGAGCATTCCTATTGATGGAATCAATCACAATGGATCAACTAGTTGGAGAACAAAATGCCTGGATCATGACTCATGGCCGACGGGTGTTGAGAACCTTTTTCTTTGAAGCTTCAGGAGATTATGAAAAGTAACATATCCATACAACCCCTTCACACTTTTGATATCCGAAACTTCACTTTCTCCCTCCATTGCCAACCCGGGGTTTTGGCTTGACTTCTGATTCCTGTTGAAAGACAAATGAAGTGCGAAATGTTAAGTGTATCCGAGGATTCAATCTAGTGTGAATGGAATACAAGGAACACCCATGAGGAATTTCTAGGTTATTTTATGTTAGGCACGGTCCATCTGAATGGACTGTCAAGCTACCTTAAAAAAATATTTTTGGCTGTGACAAACCAAGGCAGTGCGATTAACATGCCTATATAATTAAATTTGGATCACAAGCAACCAAGAAGTTGAAGTCACTCACCTGCGGATTGTGGAGGTAAATGTGTGTCTTAGATGTTGCTGGGTTGTGGAACTCTGCACCCTTGCTCCAGTCATAGCAGACCTGTAAAAGTTGATATTTTTACATGTTATAGCTGTTCTTTAATGATCAGAGGGCATGAACTGATTAAGAATACTAAGGTAGCCCACCGCATATGCAAAAATTGTGCCATCATGGTTAAAAGTACTGCAAGGAATAGGAGAACTGCAGCGGGACATAGCCTGCAAAGTATGAAAAGTTCAGAAAAAAAAAAAAGTAATTGCTTGCTTTAATATAACTATATAAGCACATCATAAACCTACGACAGGTTATCTGCGACAAGATATGACTTTTGGAGGCAGAAATGCATTTTTAAGTTAGCATGAAAACTTAGATTAATGCAATGAAACTAGGACAGTGCAAAAACTCCGATGAAAATTTTGTTTTTCATTTTAATTGGCTGCTGATGACCAAGTGAATTTCCATTTTAGACTAAAAGTAGAACACCTTGGATAAAATTTTAAAGACGTACTATTTCAGCCAATTACAGACCAGAACTTCCATCACCCTGAAAGACATGCAGTATCAAGAAGATCCTTGATACCTCAAAAAAATATCCTTCTGATGCAGATAAAACAAAAGAAACATTCATAGGCTTAAATTAGTTGAATGCATAATGACACAGGAGAAACAGACCTTCAGCCTTTGTTTACTGTCCTTATCCCAAAAATTGAAAGCACCATCAGATCCTGCAGTGGCAAATGTATGGTGTACCTACCGCAACAGATAGATATGAGATCCCAAAAATAAATAACAAAAACAACCATGTAAATCAAAATATTAGAAGAAAATTATTCAGCTAATGTGGACTGAGATACAGATGTGATTCAGGATCAGGATTTCCACCCTGCATACTTTATAGGAGACAGGCAAGATGTCATACTAACTTATATAGAGTTGAGAAGAGTTTTAGGAATTAAGCTGGCAATTTGGGACCACTCAGGCTTATCATATGAGTTTGACCTCACTGGGTCCATCTGGCATCATTTGAGCATCAGCAGGAGCACATTTAGGACAACCAAGTTGTATTGAATTGCCAAACAAATGTGAAGCAAAAAAAAAAGTTGCAATATGTTGACTAATAAGAATATAACTGTGTTTTCCATGGAATAAATAAATAAATCAATAAATTAGTCACTTATTTAAAGAAACATCCACTTAAAAGATAAGAAAAATTCTGTATCTTACTGGGTGGAAATTCAGTGAATTCACAGAATAAATCTCAGTGCCTTCTCGGTGGCATTTAAATGTGAAGTTTTTACTTTGTTGAGCATCATCCAGATGCTGTACACCGACCCTTCCTTCTATAGATCCCACCTAGAAATAAAACAAATGTAACTTCATTGATATCATAAATAAACCAATTTAACTAGGAAATAGAGAGTGAATTTCTGTAAAGGACAACCTGCAATAAGCAGAATAGGGTGAAACCAAAGAAAGAGCCACCACTGGGTAATACCAAATAGTTAGAGCAATACCATAAAAATCATTAAATAGACAATGGTTTTAATATCAGAACGAAGAACACTGACAGAGAAATATACACTAGTAGATGATGTAAACTAGCAAAAAAAAATTAATGATCTGCAAATTACAATTAAGCATAACAATTAAAGTTGCCAGGAACTTGATTTGTGCATGAAAGAAATGGAAGCGAAAGGTCATTGCATGATAAAAGCTCTTATTTTACTAGCATTAGCAAGCAAATAAGAGCTACTCATGCCTTCAGAAAACTAAATTAAAGTAAAATTATTACCAAAAAGCCCTGTTGATCAGGAAATGCAGCCACACATCTTGTTTGATACTTCAAAGGTGACACAACCCTCTTAAATTCAGTCTGCATAACACAATAAAGCAGAAAAATTTTTTAAAAAAAAAACAACAAATAAAACAATATTGGTATGGCAAAGATTATGCAGCTATACATAAAAAGTTATAGAAGATTTTCTTGATAAATATATAGTTGACAGATGTCTGGAGTCCAGGAAAAAATCCAACATCAGAAGACAACATTACCCAAGGCCCACCCATGAATAATGATGATGATTTTATGGGGAGACAAAGCAGAAAAGAAACATAGCTAAAATTGGTAAGCAAAAAATGAAAAAAGAGGTCTCCAGAGATGAAAGATAAAAAAGTCTGAACAAATTTTCAAGCTTTCTTTTTAATAAAAATGTCAATCTCTCACCGAAAGGCATGGAGGCTTTCCAACTTAACAACACAAGAAAGCAAAGGAATAAAGATAAATTATGACAACAGAACAAAGGATGCTTGAAGAAAAACTTGATTAGTGGAATACAACATGATGTGGTAGTCACTGGTCACTATTCGGCAAAGGAAACATGGAAAATTAGCTGAACAATGTCAAAGAATAGTGTAGGAGAACAAAAAATTAGCAGGATTAGTGGCTAGACCAAAAGAATGTCTGAATGTTGGGCTCAGAAATATCAACTAAAATGGAGTAAAACATGCCACCAGTGGTGATTTGAACAGAATGAATGGAGGTGATAACCCTTTTCTCCTCCACTCTAGTAACAGTTAAAATAAAAGAATGCTAGCATCATAGGGCAGAGTTGGCAGACATTTCATCAAGCAGTTTAACTGTGTCAATCTTAAATGGTAGCCAGACAAATCACCTGAGGATTTTGCAAATTAAAAACTATTAGATTCCGATCCGCAGTCCCCACAACCATCAGAGGATATCGAACTGTGAGTGCATAGCAGCGTTCAGGGAGTTGCTGTGTGTGAACTGGCTGTGCTTGTCTGGTGTCCCAATACCTAAAGAGATGTCACTAACACATATTATCACACTGGTATTCAAAATATATAAGATAACATTAAAAAAATATATATTGGGTGCACAGAAAGATATTAAACAGATAAAAATAGACAAATAAAAAAGACGAGGACAGTACAAATTGTTTAGAACTAGTCAATGTAGATAAATTGTCAAATAAGTCCCATAAATTCCTGTCATGTTGTGATACACTGGGGTGGCTGTCCAAATCATCAAACAACACATACAGGCAGAACAAAGGGCAAAAGAAAAGTGTATAATTAGGGAAAACAAAGTTAGTAACTATGCTCATGCCTCAATGTCTTATCCCAGCTCCCTGTAACAAGGAGATTCATTTGTTCAATCCATGCTACTTCCTTGATAGGTGCATCATGTGCTGCTACAGTTGTTGCTTGGCCACCAGACATCAAAGGCCACATTTTAACCTGCTTATCACAGCCTCCAGAAAACACAGTTGTCCCATCATCCTTCCAAGCTGAGCACAAAACCTACGCCAAACAGTAGTCACACAAAAGCATGAACACTAGGAAACCAGGATTGGTGCTTTTGCCATTCAAAAGTTAAGCACCACCATCATTACCGGTTGATCATGTGATATTGATGCCTTCGGCTGACTGCTTCCTCCCATAACCTCCCAGCACCTGACCTATAGTTCATCATACATCCAGCAATAAGCAACATAAAAATTCTGTTTGTGAAACTTATATAGATCATCTGACAGCAAATAAAATGTTGGGCATGTTGACACATACCTGATTATCCCAAGAAGTTGCCACCAGGTAATTTCCCTTGGGGCTGAAACTAAGGCTAGAGACAGAATCATTTGGAGAAGGTGTCACCTGTTACCAAGAATTGATTGATCACCAGCAAAATTTAACAAGATAAGTAATTAACAAAACAGTGCCTTCTGCATGGTGGGTTAAGATAGGTTATGCAACAAAAAAAATAAACTTGATAAATTTGTGCAATCTACTGCATTGGTTATAAAACAAATACACTAAATTTGCAACAAATACCACGTCAGTTATATCCACATTAATCTATGCAATATAAATCATAAACATAGGATTCACTGAACAAGATCCACCAAATGCATGGATGCAAATCACTTAGACTAACTGCAACTTAGCTACATGACCAGAATGTAGCAATGCAGCCTATCAGTCATGTCCATATGCACAATACACAAATAAGTTTGCAAAAAGGAAAGTGTTTTGAAGCAATACTTCATACTAAGGAATAAAATAAAGAACAGACCAAAAACACCACATTCGAGGCCAATGACTAGTAACTATGTATGAAAATATCAAGAGAAACATAAATGATGTACGCTTTGTTAAACCAGAGGGGGAAAATGTATTTAATGAAGAAATCAGCTAACAAAACACCTAAACAATGAGCGCGATACCTCAACTGACTTGTTAGGGTTCGGATTCCCGGCAGCTCCCGTGCTGAACCCTGAAAGCCCGGCCATCTCCTCTCTCCGCCCAACCCTTCAACTAAAGCAGAAAGACCATATAAAAGATCGCAATAAACATTCAAAAATCGCACCTTTCCATCATAACTAGTGAAGAAAAAACAAAGCTCGTCTTCATAACAATAACCAATAGAAAATACAACCATCGAATCCAAAACACAGGCGACATTCTACTTTCGATTTAGAAAACTTAAACGACCATCAATGCCAACAGAATCAAAATGTCGTAAAATCTAAATTCAAAAAAAAAAAAAGAAGGAGAAATCATCAAATTAGAAACAAGATCAAATCGAACAACATGACGAAAAGTAATCAAAAAAAGATGAAAGAAACGCACCAGCAATAATCGCGAGGAGAAAATTTAGCGATCCAGAGATCAGGAGAGGTTCTTGAAGCCCTAAATTGGAGGGAAGGGTTTAAAGGGGGAGGTTTGGAAGGAAGAGGGGACACATCAGAGGGCTATGATGCCTTCATCTTGGCCGTAGCTTCCGATCTATAGATTTCGGTGTCATTCCTATTTTACCCCTCTCCGTTAATGTTACAGAAGAGAAAGTCTAATGTAAATATGGTGTTTGGTGAGGATAAATTGAGACAAAAACAGGTTTTAGTGGTATTTAAAGATACTTTTATTTAATGAGAATGCTGTGAAATGAAACAATAGTTTTTAAAATATAATAATAGTCAAAATATTAAAATGTCCTTTTATTTTATATTTTTCATCTTTTATACCCTTGTGTTTTAAATATTTCTATCATTTTAATCCCTCCAATTAAAAGAATTGTACTTTTGGTTCTCTTTCAACTAATGAACTAAGAAAAAAACAAAAATATATAAATACGAGACAAAAAGATGAATTTTATATTAAAAGGAGTAAAATAGCGAATAACATAAAATAGATGGACTATTTTAATATTTACACCAAATATAATTAATAAATTTTATTTATTTAAATTATGTGAAAAGATGTCAGTGGATCATCTCAAGTGCTATGTTAGCAAATAATTTTTCTCTGGTATTCAATTGATTTACTTAATTGATTTTTTAAATGTTGATCATTAATATATATAATTTTAAGGCAAAATAAATTTAAAAAAAAAAAATCAGTGGCCATACGCTTTGAGATGCAAGAATATTTATTATGTATTTCTTATCCATGTAAGTATGTTCTTTTTTTTATATAAATTGAATTAGTCACAATATTCAATCCACAATTTTAAGTTTTAAAAAATAAAATATTAATTTTTCTGTTATACGGGTATTTTCTCCTAATTATAAAAAGTAAATAAAAATTTAAAATTTTAACAACATGTGTATATTAACATGGTATAGCAATGCAAATGGATATGTCACATGAGCATCCTCATCCGACCGACAGCAAATTTAGGAGGGTTGTTATTTAATTTTAATTAGTTAAGTGTGATTATTATTATTTCTATGATACATACATGAAAACTCTTTCCATAAAATCACAAATGACCTCTTTATCTATTGATATTGGATTTTTTACCTGAAGTATTAGTTTCTTGGACAATTTGAAATTGAATCTACAATTCATGCAAAAATGTAAGTACATATTTATTAAATTATTAACTCTACATATGTGTATGTTTCTGAATTTTCTTAAATAGATGCTGCTTATCTCCTATTTAGAAAAAAAAAAACCAACTACTAAAAAGTAATTAAGTATGATTTGATAATATGTTATTTTAGGTTGAATTTGGTTTTTAAAATTTGAGGTGTATTTTAAGAATTTTTTAAAATTAATTTAGAAGAAATCATTGATATAAGTATGATTTGTGGACTATTTGCATGAAAAAAAAAAAACAAAACAAAATTTCTTCCCGAGCAATTGTATATGATTTGACAATACAAACAACTACTATATAGTGCAATGATTTATCACATGTTAGTGGATTGGTCAGCACAAAGTCAAAACATTGTACTCAAAGTATTATAGCAATATTGTTTACAAGTTGTCATCCGGAGGTGGGTAAATGCTGTTTTATATTACCATTCAAATAGGGGTTCTATGTAGGGTATTCTATAAGGAATCCTATTGATTCTCTACATGATTATATATTAGAAAAACTCCGTATGGTTCCTACAAATTTTCTCATCATATATATGGCAAACTTTCATTGGTTCATGTAGTACTTGCCAAATTAATAAGTTTTTAGAGAGTTAATAAGCTACTATAACTAGTGCATTTCCGCACTCGTTAATTTTGACAAACTCTTAAGTAGGGGCTCTTATCGCCTATTGTCTATTGAAAAAAAGAAAATAAATTTGATACTATATTATTTTAGGTTGTGTTTGGTTTTAAGATCAAGGTGTATTTTATGGATTTTTAAAAATCAGTTTAGAAGAAATCACTCATATCAGCTTAGCACGTTTTGACTCAATTAATATTAATTAAAAATATATATATATATATAATATTGTAATTAATAATAGATTTATTAAAATCAATATTTTTAAAAAAATATAAGAAGTATATTTATTTAAATAAACCATGTAGAATAGATTACGGTTTCTTGGACTAAACATCCCTTAATGGATTCACGGGATGGGCTTCAAGATCCGATAAGCTTAACGGATTTTACACCGGATCCGTTTAGCAAAGTAGCCTAAGAACTCAATCTAACCGTCCATCTCATCTCTTCTCCTCATCACACCCGTTGATTTCAGTTCTCTCCTTAAATCCCAGCCCACTATATATACGCGGGAATCTGAGATTAGGGTTTCATCGCCTCCCCGCCTCCAAACCTCGCGCTATCGAGGTCTCGCCGGCGGCATCCATGGCTTCGGCGAAAGAATCCGTCCAGTGTTTCGGCCGCAAAGAAGACGGCGGTTGCCGTGACCTACTGCAAGCGCGGCCGTGGCCTGATCCGCGTCAATGGAGTCCCGATCGAGCTCGTGAAGCCCGAGATCCTCCGGTACAAGGCCTTCGAACCGATCCTCCTTCTTGGCCGCTCCCGCTTCGCCAGTGTCGACATGCGGATCCGCGTCCGAGGCGGTGGTAAGACCTCTCAGATCTATGCCATCCGCCAGAGTATTGCCAAGGCTTTGGTCGCTTATTACCAGAAGTACGTTGACGAGCAGTCGAAGAAGGAGATTAGGGATATCCTTGTTCGCTACGATCGTACCCTCCTGGTGGCCGATCCTCGCCGCTGTGAGCCCAAGAAGTTTGGTGGTCGTGGAGCTCGCGCTCGCTTCCAGAAGTCATACCGTTGAAGGGTTTTGCTCTATCTCCATCTATTATCAAATTCATGCTTTTTGACAAAATCTTAGCTATAGTAGAGGAATTCTGCGTTCTTATATGCTGAAATTTTTGATATTATGGATATTTGAGCTTGGTTTGAAGTTATGTTTTCTCATGTTCGAATTCCATTTATGATCTGTTTAGTTGGTGAATTTTTCTACTATTCATGGTTTGTTATTATGGTTTGCAGCTAAGTGTTCAATATATTTTGGATGGTAATAGGTTTTATGGGATGATAACTATGCATTATGTATTAGATAATCCGAGCATTCAGAGGTTAACTTAGACTGGTTGGAAATTTTGTACCTGTCTTGGATGGTGGACAATAAATTTTGTTCATTTTGGATGTTCATGCTGTTCTTTGGCAATTTTTTTGAAAATAAGAATATGGACCATACAAATAATAAGCTTATGTAGGATGGAAATGTGAAACTGGGATTGCTTGGTTTGATATAATCCTTACTCATTGTTACACAAACTTAGCTTTAGTAAGCACTACTTTGTAATTTCATGCCTTAAGGAGAATTGCTAAGTTTGATAGAGTAACGGTTCTCTTTTTGTCATGGGTGCTCATAGGTGTTATGTTTGAATTGGCCTAATTTCTTAATTGTTTCAGAGTTATGCCCAACCAAAGTAGGGCTTAGTCTTAGATGACAAGGCTGGAAGAATAAATTTATAGAATTGATGAACTTATGTGCTTGAAGGACTGGGCAAGTGTAAGATGTTTTAGGTTGGAACGGAATGGTGTGTCCTTGTTGAATAACATTGAAGAGTATAATTAATGTATGTGTTTTCTTTTGTTTGGTTGAATGAAGAAAGCAAGAAATAATATGTGTGCAGAAACATACTTGTGGTCTCTAAAATTAGTGTGCTAGTTCATTATCTTCGGAACCTATTTGAGCCCTGTTGCTCATGGCGATATAACGTGGTTTTGCAATCAAAATATCTGAGCGCTTTGTAGACGTGAATAACATGGATGTTTTAGAACAATTAGCAGTTCAGTTTTGCTGCTGTGTAGCCTGTATTAGTGAGCAAGGTTTTTTGTGGTTGCAATGTAACTTCACATTGTAGCTGCTGGCTTAGCTGTTGTCAAGAGCTACTGATCCTTAAGTCTTTTCTTGTAGCACATTAATCAATAGTTTCTCTTTTGAAGTATATTTATAAAGTCAACCTAGGTCTTTTGGTCAAGTGCTCCTTGTGTGTGCTGCAATTGTCACTAGCATCAAGTTAAGATGAACTCTGTGGCCTATAGGATCATTGTGGTGATTTTGTGTTTGTTGGTCCAGTAAGAGATGATTGTTTATAAATTGCAGTCATCTTCTAGTCATTGTACCTAATGAATTCTATGATATGTCTTGAAATCTTGATCTTTAGAATCAACAATGAATTGAATCATTTTAGTCAATATTGAGATTGTATGATTTATGGATCACATGTTAAGTTCGATTAAAATAATTTGAGACGGACATAGTGATCTCTTGGTAAATTACATAGCTAGTGTGACTCTAGGCTCCAGATAAAATAGTTCATCTGATCCAAATTGGGTAGATCATTTGTCATGTTTATGTTTCCAGCTGTTACAGTTTTTTTTCCCCTTGGGTTCGGCAATTCCTTGTTGTAGGCCAGAGCAAAATCCTCTGGCAGTCTACGCACTTGTTACTTGAAATTGGTTGAAATGCATCCGCCGAGTGGGATTGAGCTTTATTATTATCTATTTAATTACTAATAAATTTTATTTAGAAAATTTTGAATTGTTCTAGTTTTTATCATATTATAATTGCATGGCTTCTTTCCTTTTCTGTCCGGGGGGTTTTTGAGTTTTCTTTCAGGTTTACAATTGGCTTAGGTTTTGAAGTGTGCAATTAGTTGGACTAGGATATTTTCATCTCGATCTGATTTTTAAATTAATTTACTCTTTGAGATTTGAATTTTGTTTGATTTAGCTGAAAATTAAATTCTCATAAATTTCTATTTGTATGAGTTATATAATATTTTTCTTACAATAATTATTGTATAAAATTCTCACACTACTTTTGGATTTACATCACCACAGTTATATATATATATATATAATATCAAACAATATTAATCAGTAATTAGTAATTATATGGATAAATAACAGTTAATCTGTATAGCCTATGCAACATTTTGTACGTACATGATTGATGTTCAATACTAATATATGGAAGTAGATAATATGCTCATCAGTTACTGCGCTCTGTTCCGAGTTTGCTTGAGGTCTTACTAA
>NC_052488.1:19946290-19987565 GCF_009730915.1 Dioscorea cayenensis subsp. rotundata
TGAGTAAACCCAATAAAACCCAATAAATAGCCTTTGAGTAAACAAATGCAGTGATAAATACTTAATACCAAGGTTGTCAGACCTGGCCCGTGTATTGACCTGGCTAAGTCCAGGGGGTCGATGGGTTCAACCGGGTCGAACCGGGGTCAATAATAAAATATTAAAAAATTACAATAATAAAAAATAATGATAAAAAATAATATAACTTATATTTTAATAATTAAAAAACACAATTAATTTAATATGAGATTTAAAATTTAAATTATATATATATTATTTTTAAAAATATCTAAAAGATAATTTTAATATTTAAAATTTTAGTTTTATTATATATTATCATTTATCATTGGTTTTTAAAAAATATAAAACATTAAAAATATAAAAACATATAAAACATTAATATATATATATATATATCCTTAGGGTTACATTGAAACTCACAGAAAACATAATAATAATAATAAGTTAATAACAGTTCGTCTTCAGCCACCCTCTTTCCCTAGTTTCTCTCTCTCAGCCGCCCCTCTCTCTCTGGTCTTCTCCACTTCCTCTCTCTCTCTCTCTCAGCCCCTCTCTCCCTCTCTTCTCCCTAGCTTCCTTTCTCTCTCACACACAACCGCCCTCTGAGTCTCTCTTGTCTTCTCCTTGCCTCTCTTTTGTGTTTTTTTTCACGAAATTTTTCCAGCTGCTAACCCAGCCGGGTCCACCTGTTTCCTGGTCAACCGGCCGGATCACCCTCCTTTTGAGGCGAGTTAATGGGTATGACCGGACCGGCCTCATGGCCAGTTCCCGGTTTTTTCGGTTGAACCGGTCGGGCCGGTCCGGGTTTAACAACCTGGCTTAATACTAGCATGCCACCTTTTTAAAACATGTATAACTCAAAACCCATATTCTAAAATTACATTTTGGGCCTGCCTTAAACCATCCCAAACTAGCCATGGCTGCGATGTAGTTTCGAGTCTGTCAAGGTCTTATTTTACATTTTAAAATAAAATAAGATCCGCATAAGCATTTGCCTGAGATTTCCTGTGAAGCATATTGACTTAGAATCAAGAGGTGTCCTTCCTATCCATTAGGGTGTTTTCACGCCACCCCAAAATAAAAGCAATTCTTTTCATATTAAAGCTATAAGCAAATTTAATACCAAATGTAGTTTTAAATATGGAAACCATCCCATTTCTATCATCAAAATATATACCAATAGCTTTAAATAGTCTTCTAAACTCTTGAAATACATTGAGCATATCTTTATAATTATTATTATATCACATTAAAAATACATATGATCTTTGCCATATGAATCCATATTTTAGAATGACAAGCAACCCATTTCCATCTTGACAATAGCCCAAATAGAAAAATCATTTCATTTTACAATTCAAAATCAATACCATCGATCAGCTTTATAAATCCTTTCTCAAGCGAGATAACAAAACTTTGAAATCATCAAAAATCCACCTAAAGAGCTTTGAGCACACCCAAAATACATGCAATTTCTGAAATACATTTTTAACAAGTTAAAATAAGTTATAAGCGAAAGATACAATCTTATATATATATATATATATATGTGAGTGTCTAAAGCACCATACAATCAAGAGTGAGATCACATAGTATATAAACTTCTATAGGTTTAAAACATTTATAAAAAGAATCCGATCCATTTTAGACTATTTAAATAAATTAGAAATCCCACTCATAACACTTGCAACTCAGGGATTTGAGTTTCCTCTAAACTCCGCCACACCCTTACGGTTGCTCGAGGTTTCACCACCTATACCACAAACATTCAAACAAAAGAAAGAAGAAAGTCAAGCTTCAGCTAAATAAACCTCAAATCATGCATTCAAGGCCGCAAATGGCATACATGATAGGTCCAAAGTAAATATCATCCATCCTAGCCCACATGAAGAAAACTAGAATTTGCTATCAAACACCTCACTGGTATTACGGTAACCCATGATTTTACTACAGTAATTCCGCCTGAAATATAGGGTAATGAAAATTACACCCATTTCTCTACAAATTTTTGGAGAAGAACAAGAATAATAAACTTCTAAATCATTTGAGCTATTAAGAATACCCAAATCTCCCATTCAAATCCCAACGAATGAAACCCTAAAAAATAGGTTTCATCCATGAAGATATATAGGCAAAATTCAATTTGAAACAATGGATACACATCAAAGAATGACAATACATCATCAAACCCATTCAAAGGAAATTCAAAAAGCTAAAAGGATTTTGTGCTATTCAAAGAACTTCAAAGAATTAGAAGAAGAGAAGAAACCCCTCTTGCCTAATGGATTTCGCCAAGTAGAAAAAACTTTTAATCTTAACCTTGATTTGGAGAAGAACGAAGGTAAAAGATAGAGAAGAAGATGAAGGAAAGGTTGGGAGAGAGGAGCGGATGAGAATGAAGGGGAGTGGATTTAATAAAACTTAGCCATTGTTGGGTTGGGGGTTTTTGGGGGTGTATGTGGGGTGGGGGAGGGTACTACTTGTTTGGTTGGGAGAATGGGGGAAGTGGGGAGGAGTACTTCACCCTTAGGGCTTGCTTGGGGTGAAGGATTGAGAGGGGTTTTGGAGTGTTTATGAGGTAAAGGTTCTCTTAACCTTGTTTGGGGAGAAGGGTTGGGGGGAGGAGCAAGGGTTTAGAAGAAGGGAGTGCGGGGTTGAAAACGCCCTATTTTTCTCCACTTCTCAACCCTTTAAATCGGAAGGTTAAAGAGAGTTGATATTTTATTGGGCAATTTTACTCGTTATAATTGCCTAATGACAGTTGATATTCTTTACCAATTTGTCAATTACAAAGGGGTAAAATGAAAAAGAACCCTTAAAACTGTTGAATATTGTTAGATTTGATAAATTTAATTAAAAAGATATATCTCTTTTATTTTGAATTGGATAAACTTAGATTTATTTTTTTGGTTTAAATTTTAATTTGTATCTCTTAACTTTAATTTATGACATACCACGTAATTTTAATCAATCAAATATAATTAAAAATATATATATTTTTTATTTTTTTTATTATATATAACATTGGCTCAAGGGATATTTTAGTAACATTAGTATTTACCCTTCCCTTCCCTTCCATTCTCTTACATTACCCTCAAACCAAACACAAAAAATATGATAACTTACCCTTACTTTACTTTTACTCCAAAGTTCAACTCTCCATTTTCCTTCCATTCCCTTCCTTTACTTTACTTTATAAACCCTCCTATACTCCATCCAAGCAAAGCCCACTCACTCCTCATATGTCACTCTCCCAAATTTGGGTCCTTTGGTGGAGTGGCATTATTTTCTATTTAAAAAAAAACTGGGGACAAAAAAAATAAATAACATTAACCTATTCGAAGAAAGACTAATATATCTTAATAACTTCTAGAAGTTATAAATTTATTAAGGTTAATATAATTAATATTAATTAATATTAGTAGTTGAAGTTATAAATATATTAGGTTTAATATAATTAAAATTAATTAAAATTAAATTAATAGTAATAGCATATTTCATGTAATGGTTTAATAATATAAAAGTAAAAATAAGTTTGTCCAAAATAATATAATAAAAGTGCAATTTGGTCAAATGCACATTACACCATTCTCACCTTCTTTCTAACAAAAAATTAAAAATTAAAAATACTCTCCCTCACTCCTCCATTGAACCAAACATAATATTTTTTTCAAACCCTCCATCCTCTTCTCCCTCTCACTTCCCTCTCCTCCTCCTCCTCCTCCTCCTCCCCCTTGAACCAAAGAAAGCCTTAAAAAAAGTTGGCAAATTACCATTTAGTCCTTCTATAAGAAAATTTCAAGAAAAAATGCATTTTTAACGAAATGGGAGTACTTCCATGCTACCTTAATCTCAAATAAAAATACAAGGGATCATGGCAAAAAAATTACCCATGAGTCAATCCAAACATGGTTCAAAAATACTAGGTTGATGATAGAATAAAAAAGAAAAAAATTTCTATGTGACATCAACACACCTAACCCTAGTTCCCGCTGGAGCCAAATATCATAGGTACACCAATTCAATTTGCAATATATCCATGATCTCCAACTTCAGGTCCTTCAAAATACCCATAACCTTATACCACTTTGAGGCCCTCAATTCCCAATGTATGTCTCATCTTATATCCCAAGTATTTTTTTTTTAAAAAAATTATGTAATTTTGCTTTTTCTTTAAGTTAATTTGATATTTATGTTAAGAATCGGGTTCTTGAATTTAATTTATAGCATAAAAGGAGAGGAAAGGAAGGAAGGAGAGTGAGTAGAGGAGGTGGTTCCATGAACGGTGAAAAGAGAAAAGGAGCTATTGAGGGAGCCCTGGAAAGACACTACTAACAGTGTCAACTCTAGTTGGGGCTAGCTCGCCTAGACACAAAAAACTTGTCTGTGTTGAGAGCAAGTCAACCCAGCTCCAATGAGCTCTTATATGGTTAGGTTAGTAAAAATGTAATTTTATAAAAAAAATAATTAATTTTTAAGAAATTGAATTACTAGGGACTAATTTAGAAGTTTACTTTTCCAAACCCTTAAGTGATCAAATGCAACTTTCATGGGGATTTTGAAGTCCTTATATCTTAGTAATATGGCAACAAATTCAAGAGAAATGATATTCATGCCAATCTAATAGACCAAATGGCGTGGATGCCACGTTGGCATCCAAATCATTAAAGTTCTCTCTCCTGATTAGGTCGCTTAAAATAAAACCCATAAATTTAAAAAAAAATAATAGAAGTTATCTCCCTCCCTCAAAATCCACCTCACGTTCCGGTGAGGTCTTCTCCATTTTTTTTTGGTACTTTGATTTAATTTAGGAATTAGGACTTCATGGATAATGATGGAAATGAAGGTTCCACTGAGCAAGTTGGTCATGGTTTCAACTTCATCTCCATTCATGGTACATGGCTCTTCAAAGCAAGGTTCTTGTGAATCCGGCCTTCAAGACCTTCAATAACGGAGGTATGGAGTGGCCTCGTCAAGTTTTAGGGCTTTAAATTAATCTTATTATGAAGTGATTTGCTTCAAGATAGAAGGGATTCCAAAGGAGAGGAAGAGAATTCTTTTCTCAATTAAGGGTTTTTATTTTAAGGTAATTAATTATGGGAGACTTAATGATGTGGCTGTCACATTGGCATTCACATCATTTAGACTGTGAGTTCAGCTTGGGAGTTAGGATAAAAATTGTGAGCTCTTACAAGATTGTAACTCTATATAGAGATTTGGTACCAGTTTGTTATTTCTAATAATATTCACAAATTTTAAATTTTTTTTTCTAGTTTTTCATCTTATGAGGATGCACATTTTTCCTATTCATCCTCAATTTTCCTATTCAAAACTTGCTTATGTGCTTGCTGTTGTTGTTAATACTTAAAATTTGGAACATTTTTAATTAATTAGTTAATTTTGAGAAACTCATTTTTCTTGATAATTACTTGTATAATCACCCTCTTTCTTGATTCCATGTTCACTGTTATGTTTTATTATGTTTTTTTAACTAATTGTTGGTATTATATATAGTGCCATTAAGAATAGGAAGTTTTTTTTTTCTTTAATTCTTCACCTTATGAGGATGCCTATGACCCTCCAATTGATTCTAATTTTAAATTATTTATTTTGAATTAGCTACTCTAATTTCAAATCATCAGTAGACGAATTAGACTCTTTCCTGCCAATAGCTTTTTAGCATATTGGTATATGGTCTTTTTTACGTAAGGTGTTTGTTTATAAAAGGACTCAAAATCGAATATCAAAGTTCACACAAAATAAGAGTACAAATGCTCGACATGCCTTCTTGGTCTATTAATACCAAATCTCTTGTATACGGTGTATGTTGCTACGATGACCCAAAATCAAACCTCAAGGCCCACATAAAGTCAGAGCATAAGTGCTTGTTAAGCTTATTACATACATATGCATATTTTTGACTTTCTTAAATAGTGAGTGCTTGTTGCCTATTTATTAAAAAAAATAAAATTCTTTTCATCCCCTACTGATCTTAATCTGTGATAGGTAAGAATTTAGACATCTAATTTGATTTTTTTTTTTTTTTAAATGTCTCACAATAGATTCTAAAGAGATTATAAAAGCAACTATCAACAAAATAAGTATTCTCAAAAGGAAAAACAAAACACATTAAAAAAAATATTCAAATTCTTGCATATTGACACCATAGCAAGCAATTAGTAAAACAACATGAAGATTTTCAAAAGGAAAAAAAAACAAAAACAAAAACAAAAAAACAAAACAAAACAAAATAAAACAAAAACAAAAACAAGGGTAAATTGATGAAACTTGATGGAAATAATCCCTATAAAAACATGAATCTTCTTGTTAAAATTATTTGAGAATAAGAAAAGATAATGAAAGAGTACCTGTATTGGATCTTGTGGCTCTGCTTCAAGATCACACCAAAACTTATATAGGGATAATTATAAATTTTTCCATCATTGATATGATAATTTTGCTCTCAGATATTCTACATATTTTTATTTCAACCAACACATCTAGATTAGATGATTATGACATAATCTAAAATTTAAAAAACTATAACTCATTTAAATCAAATATAGCAATGCATACATAATTATAAATCGATTCATCTACACCATGCAGTCCATGTCTTGACAAAAAAAAAATGTTAAAAATTCTTGAATATCAACAGGGAAATCGAAAGACATTCTGGTTTCTCCACAAATGAATTGAAACTTAACAGATAATTCAAAATGGGGAAAAAAGGAAAAGAAAAAGGAAAAAAAGGTTTGTAGAGAAATTACAAGTGAACTTATAAATATTCAATATTTCAAGGGGATATTTAGAAAAATTTTCTATTATAGCCCCCATAATTCCCTGTTTCTCTCACCTAAAAATTGGCAAATAATGACAGTGATGCATATATATATATATATATATGAACTCTAATTTAAAAAAATATATATATTAAAACAAACAAAGTATGTGTTGATGTATGTGTGTGTTTTCTTTTAATTTTTTATTATTTAATTTCCATTTATTAATTTAATAATAAATTTTAAATATCATCCAGCACCTATTGACCTAATAACACTTGATCCCAGAGTAGAATATTTATTTTATGAATGATTGAACATAAAATCCATTCAAAATGAGAGCACATGCATTGAGGTATTAATTTTATTTGTTTACATCCTTGATAACCCTTAAATAAAAGCGTCTATTCATTAAAAAAAATTAATAATTTTATTGAATTTTAAAAACATATGTCCTACAACTCAGAATGTATAATTTATAAATAAATTATTTAATAAAATTTTAAAATTATTTACAAATATTAAAAATTATAAAATATACCTTGCTTTACATATTTGGGTTATTATTACTTTAAATATGAAGTATGAATAAAAATAACCACTACTTAGGTCTTGCTTTTGTGCATTTCTCAAAAAGTATTTTTAAATTTAGTAGAAGTGCTTTTGAAAAAGGATTTCTCCACAGTAAGCTGCAAGACTTTTTATATTTTCATGCGTCAGATACTTTTTCCAGGCCAGGTTCGTGGGAAAGACAAGCTCTAAAATTGCCAGACATCGACCTGATGCATCGCATTACAGAGCCCAGTGAGCATCAAGAACCAAACCAAGTTACCACTTCGAACTCGCAGGAGACACATCCTCCCATAGACACCCGATATAATGATCGCCACAAGATACAGATCAGCTGACTATATGCGCTGACGTTAGCAAGATCAGCCGACCAGCTCGACTATGGTCACCTATTCATTATCTCAAGCAACATACCACCACACTAGTAGCGCTTGTTTGATGAGCTGAAACCCGTGTTGTTTTATGTTAAAGCACATCAATACTAAACAATCGAATCCGTATGCAACTTTTTTTGAATCTGAATCCGTATGCAACTTTCTGAATCTTTTTCAATCATTGTCAATCCGTATGCTTAACTTATAAAAACACTTCCCGGCTTTTCCAAAAGCTCATCCAAAATGTCTCTGTGTAGTGAGTAGACAGATTTATCGAATAACGAAAATGTACCCATCAGTCGAATCTGGTCTGTGAATACCCAGTTATAACACGCTAGCATATATCAGTAGTCATCCGATATATATATATACTCGCAGCAGTGACTGCTTATTCATCGCTGATGGGTCCCCATGAGGACGCTGTTTTTCTCCCCGCAGGTTGCTACAGGCGTAGATTTATTAACTTGGGCTCGGCTTCTGAAATACCTTTTCGAAAGCGTATAACGATGAAATCTAATCGCACCACGCGACGTCCCCACTCAAGCTGTAATAAATCTTTATAGAGTCATTAAACTACCGTAATTAATGCACTACCGTACATGTCATCTTTTTATGGGGCGACGCTTGTCATTTTTATATATAATAAGAGTATGAATAAATCATTTTGAGAAGGGAAAAGACCCAAACCAAGAAAATCATTTATTTAAAAACAAAGAGCTCAGATATACAAGTTTCATCTGAAATTCAGATGAACGTGATGAAATTCAATCCATCAACTAACTCCATAATTCTTCATCGCTCTAATCATATTTAAATATCATGGGGTGAGAGATGCTCGAACCCACGACCCTAGGGATTACCATCTTTGCCATGACACTGCGCTAGCCAACCACGCGCTACCACTTGATGTTGTGACTTTGTTTTCGTTAAATTTAATTTATAGGAAGTACTCATAAGTCCAAAAAAAAATTTTACATTTGGATGTGGGGGCTTAAAAGAGTAAACTATGTTTTAGGACACTTAAAATTTTTTTTTTAAAAGGATAGATAAATCATTTCTATTAAAGCCCATTTCAAAAATTCTCAGGATTATTTAGGCATGATATGATATTAATTAATTTTTAATACAAATATATTTTTACTCTTGTAATTTTTTTAATTCTTTACTTCATCCTGGTATTATGATTGTGTTTACCTTACAATCGCTTTGGCAGGCACCTTCGCCATCTCCCTAGCCTAGTGAACATCGCCTAACGGAGTTTTAAACTTCAACGATCTCCTTCACCGTCATCCTCACCACCATTTCACGCACGCTCTAGATTCTCCAAATCATCCTGCACCATGCACCTTCTCATAAGAGGAGGCTTGTACTTCTGTTGCCAATTATATCTCTTTACTAGAGGCATCACCCCCAAAACCTCAAATTACTTTAACATTATCTTTCCCAAAACAATAAATAAATAAATAAATAAAAAATGAATAACTAATCTTCAATCAAACACCTCGATAATATCTAAACTACCAATTCACTCAAAGTTAATGAAAATACAAGAGATATATCACTTTAACGTTCCCTTTCCAAAAAAAAAACTAATCTTCAATCAAACATCTCAATGATATCTAAACTACCAATTCACCCAAAGTTAATGTAAATACAAAAGATATAAAGAGAGAGAGAGAGAGATGTAGCACGGAGAGACTAAGATCAAAAGGGAAATACAGAACGATGTAGATAAAAAAATGCAAAATTGTAAGTTAAAAAAATGGGACTTATATACCAAGGTTCTAGGTCCTATTTAGTTCTTTGAAACAATGCAAAGCCCATTAAATAAATTTTCTATAATTTATTATAAACTATTTTTATATATACTAAAGTTTAATATTATAACCTACATTTGAAGCATATATATATATATGTGTGTGTGCGCGCGCGCGTGTGTATTTCGATGTATTTGAGCTGTCTTTTTTTAAAGTACACTAGAATGACAACTGATTGATGAATAGTGAGATTTAATTATTTTTTAAAAATACTAATACTAATATATACCTAAAATTAGTCGAATAAATAAAAAATAATCTTAAATTATTAGTTTTAACTAATGTTAAGTAAGTGGAAATATGATCACCTTATATAAAAATTTTCTTAAGCGAAAACAAATTTTTAATCTAACAATTATTAAAAAGACATAACAATTGGCAGCTTGTGGCTGGTTGTGAAACATGCACACCAAAATAATCTACACATTAATGTCATAAAACAAGGTCTCTTTCCTTGACAATGATTTTATTAGGTATCATTTGCAATCGTGGCACCTTCAATTACATCATGTGATTAGGTTTATTGATAAATTTGTTTAATTCAATTTTACTAAAATTAAACAAACATTATACCGTGAATGATGTAATTCCCTAACAATCTTTTTTAAATTCATAGTTAAATTATAACATTTTCATCCATTCACTATTTTAATTCAGTTATATCAGTTTTCATAAATCTTAATTCTAAACTCTCAAGAATTCTAATTCTAAATTTTGAAAAAGAGCATCCTAAATCCTAATTCTAAACTCTCAAGAATCCTAATTTTAAATCTAAAAAAAACTGACATTACTCATTTATATAAAAAAAATTAATAGTAAAAATATATAAAAAAAATAAAAGTACTTAATTATATATTTATTAAATCTTGCGTCATATTAAAAATAGTAAAAAAAACAAAAAGAGCTTGCAAACCCCACTCCCCTAACAAAATTTAAATTGTCATGTACTCCATAATTTATTTATATTATGATTAAAATATTTTATTTTTTTATGTGAGAAATTAAGAATTTGACTCTATCTGTAATGAGGCTAATGACTTATCAGTATTATAAAATATCAATATTAAAAAATTTAGTGACTTATCCGTATTATAAAATATAAATATAAAAAAAAACTTAGTTTATTTTGATGGAGATGAGTAGAAAAAATAAATAAATAAATAAATGGGGCAGTTTTGTAATTCACCCCTTACTGATATTTCTGAACAAGTGAGTAAAAGCTTCCATGAAAGCTCATGGCACAAAACATTCATTGTTCATTATTGAATCATTGACAGTAAAAATCTGGTAAAAAGAAAAACTGAAAACCAGACCTCTACAAATCATCTTTCCCTTTCATAAAAAGAAAGGGCGAAAAATCCAAACTTTTCATCATAAAAATTTGAAATAAATTCCAAGAGGAACTTTCATCTGGAACTTTCATCCTAACCTACCAAAATAATTTAATACCATTAATTCATATCTGAACATCTCCATACTTCACAAGCAAAAAAAAGCAAAGAAGGCCAAAGTAGATAGCAAGCAGCTTTCATACAACCACCACACAAACAAACATTCATATCTTCATCTCTTCAAACAAAGATCATACCAAAACATAAGAAACCAGAAAAAAAGATCACATAATAGAACAAGAGTTTGGATTCTCATCACTGAACATGTTGGTCATCTGATCTTCCTGTCTAACAGGTTGGTTAGAAGCATTCACAACCTCAACATTTCTCACAAAACCAGGAGGAGCCTTCTTATCATAAGCTTGAGCAGCATAAGGTTGTGTGACAAGACCATAAGGAACATAAGGCCAAATCTCTGCTTTCTTTCCTGTTGATTGAGCCTTCTTCAACACCTTGTTTGGTTCCACAAATCCAACCACAGTCACCTTCTGTTGTTTCCTGTTTATGTCCACCTTTTGTACTCCTGATAAACAGCAAAAACTAGTACTTGAGATTCTTGAAAAATTAATAGAACAAATAAAGATTAATAATATATATATATATATACCTTTCATGGAGCTTAGAGCCTTCTTGACTTTGAGTTCACAACCTTCACAATCCATCCTGACTTTGAGCTCAACAGTGTTGAGTTGTTTCTTCTTTTTCTTGTGATTGTGGTGAGCACAGCCTAACATGTCTGAGAGATACTCTAGAGTTCCTCCAATTCCCATGGTTGTGAAAGAGTGTTGATGGAAATAGGAAACTTATGGAACTTGGGTGCTGTTTATATAGGGGAAGAAAAGAAAAGAGAGAAGGAGAAGGAGAGGAACATGGTGGGGTAGAGTGGGGATGGTGATTGTGTGTGACAGTGGTGAAACTCAACTTTTAAGCACACACTTGAGAGGAGAAGAAGGGAAGGAGTGAGTGAGTAGTTATTACTTATTAGTAGTGTGGAAGAGTGGAATGAGATGACAAATGGGGATGTGACATGTCTCATTTTGGTTTTACAAGGGAAGATGGTGGTGGTGATGGTGGTGGTGGTGGTGGTGGCTTTTGAGTGTTTTTCATTGATCACAATATCATTATCTTCATTGAAGGTTGTCATTGAGGGTTTCCACTGTACTTATGCATTGTGTTTTTATTTTTTTTTATTTTTTTTTTATTTTTTTATTTTTTAGGTGTGTGTTTTGATTTTTTGGTTTTTGGTGAGTATCATGGATTGGTGTGCTGGTTTTGGTTTGTCTTGTGTTGTGTTTATGATAAGGTTGGAGAATTGGGAAGGATGGAGAGAAGTATGATGTTTATTTATTTATTTATTTATTTAAGGGATTTTATTTAATTATTTTTTATTTTTTTATAAATATGAACATGTTACAATCTCAAGTAAAATTGAACTCTGGATCACTTTGAAAAGAAATGAGTTATCACTGTTTTACTTGTAAAGATGATCTTTATTTAATTATTATAAAAATATTATGTGATTGTTTGATGTTAAATAGAACAATTCATTTTTTTATTAAAGAACTTGCAACATGGAAGGGTTTTATATAGAATTGAATACTTTGTTCTTGAGGTTAAATAAATAATTTGAGATATTAGAAATATAATAATCATTTTCCATACAATTTATATTTAAATTATGCTGAAAATTTGGTGTAAAGATTTTGAAAGTTGTTCAAAATAAGTCATTCTAAATAAAAGCTTTTTCAATAGCAACCAAGTATACAGTGAATTGCCGACATGAGACTCTAATGATACTCTTCATAGATTAGTTATAATTAATCATTTATTACAAGAAATTCACATGTTACTTTAACATATAAATAAGATATAATCACGTTTTACCTTTAATTTTACAAGATATGATTATAAGTAACATTTGTGTTGTACCAAGTTTTAAATATCATTCATTTTCATTACTCACCATCAAATGTGGCCCCTCATTGAAATCCTGCCATAAATAATAAAGATGGGGTTCATGTATTTGACTTTAACTTTAAATCCATGTATATGATCTCATGAAAATAATGTGGTGTGAAGTGTGAACTTAAAGGACCCCATAAAAATAATTATTCATGTGACTTTGGAATTATCTCAAAACTAATCAGAAAAATAATAAACTTTTGTCATCATAGATTTCTCATCACAGGCTTGCAAAATATCATATATTTTTGCTGGAGCATATGACAAACAACTACACAACAAACATGTTCATGTTGTAGTGATCTTTATATAATATATTCAATTAAATCACAAAAATATATATTAAAATAAAAAAAAAGGCAATGAAAAAACTAGCCTTTCATCAAAGTTTTCAATAATTAAAGGAAAAGAATCATACAACCTTCATCATAAGTCTCAAAAAAATCTATACATTTAAGTGAGCTTTTTCCTGTTTGAATTAAGGAAAAAAAAGCAAATACACCGAAAGCTAACCAGAAAATTAACACAAATGGCTTCAAAGAAACAAACAAGTCCAATGTAATACAATTTGATTGAAAGTTTAGAAGGGACCACTGCCAAGCTGTCAATTGAAAGAAATACATCAGACAATGAAGGACCAGCCTTTTCCCACTTCAATCCTGCCCAAAACCAAAAGAGAAAGAATGAAATGAAACAACAAAATACAGTAAAGAGAGGAAGCTTCAATGGGGATAAAGCACAAAGCAGTAACAAAGACATGACACCAAAGATAGAGCTAGTGAGCTACTGAGACCCAATTATTGAATCTAGAATTGAAATAAGTACTACCAATACTGGAATGAAACCATTATAGTGAGGAAGAAGGGAGGGTCCTCAGTTTTTATCAAACCTTTGGCAGTGTACCTGTGGCAACCCTATTCTCTTCTTTGACAATGGAGTAGAAAAGGCTTGAACAAAGTTTATAGAGTAAAAAATATAGGTAGGGAAGCCACATGCTTCTTGTAAGGTGTAAGTATTAAAAGTTATGCTTTTTAGTGTGGGAGGTTGGTGGTAGGACCATTGACATCAATAATGGGCAGAGGGACTACTCAAAAGAAAGGGCATGCAAAACTAGATTCCAAATGGGAGCATAGATTGACAATGACTTATAAAACAGCACAAACAGCATCAGTCATACTAGACAATGTGTTAGAACATGAATGAATAGATTCAAGAGGCAAATGGACACATAAAATTATTGAATAATGAATGAATAAAACAGCATATAGTACCAACTTATCCCAATTATAACTTCAAGACAAATTTGGGAGGTCTCTTGTATTAAAGCCAATATTATAACAGGCATACAATGGATACAAATACAAACTATCCAGGTGTCATTGAAATGGGGAAGTATTACAATGTTTAAGTCAACATACACAATGTGCATCACAAGTTTTTTATCATGAGAAGAAACCTCCAGAGTCCAGAGTATCTGAATATAACACGAAAGGACAATGTTGTCAGAACGAGTGGGCATAAATGAAGACACTTAAACATTAATCAAGCAAATTGGCCTACCTATGATGGAACAGTAGGAAGCACATGTAGTTAACCAAGAATATTATAGAGACTTCTGTCAAGGAAAGTAAAATGCCAGAAACATCAATATAAGGTTAAAGAACAGCAAGCTTTGGACAAACTGGGGAAAAAATATTTTACCCATAGACAAGAATTTACAAGGTCAGATTACCTAGTTATGGAGAAGAATTATTTAGTTATATTTATTAATCATCTCATTCATGGAATTAAAAAGCCATAAGAGTTCCTTGCACAAGCTAATTATCATGTAAAGCTATAATTTTGCATTAAGGCATCATCAAACAGCATAAGCGGTCCTATTCAAAGCTAAAGTACCACACCTGAGCACAACTTTATCTGTTGGAAAATAGCAACCGAATATAGATAGCAAAATTGGGAAACCAGTCAAAGATAAATCACAAATTTTACCCAGTACAGGTGACATCAATGTCTGCACCTATCCCAAAAGTAAAAACAGAAAAATCAGCTTCAATTCATTGGTTGAGTCCCTTTTTCAAGCTGCAAAATTAATCCAATATGATATCATTTTGTTCATTCATTCTCTATTATAGCCCAATCATTCCGTGTATTCTTCATGATTACTTGTCCAACCAACCGGCATTGCACCTAATCACCTTTCCCTAGCCTTCATCATGAGCTCCCCTCCTGTACTCAACGTAGCCATCCTTTCTAGTTGGAACAAAAATGCACATCACTTTTAAACATCCAGAGAACTAGCCTCAGAAATGATGAAAGTTTTTTCTTTTAATTGGCTTTTATTTTATTTTATTTATTTTTAAGGCTAGGGAATTTACATCAACTCACCAAAAAATGGTGGTGGATGCAATGGTAAAACAAGACAGTCCTGATTAGAAAGCTTAGAGCAAAAGGAAAAAGCTGCACCATAGACCATAGTCTAGGCTCATGGGATCAAAGAACCATACTGCCTTCAAAGTTGAGACGGATCTAAACAAATAAGAAGATGGGATTGAAGGGTAAAGATGCAACAAGGCTTTCTATTGCTGATATGATGCACAAACTGTAAGCCAAAAGGATATTTCTGAAATGCATCTCTATGCACGCATGCTTGTCTAGAACATTAGAGATAATAGTCATATGAATATGCTTGTGTTAAAATGAAGATATCAAAACAAAAACACTAACAATTAACATCAGCACCATCAAAGCCATATTGATAAATAACAAGAGAGATTATTGCAAAATATAATTCACAGACATATAGCAATAGGGATTGCAAAAATAACTAGCCAAAACTCAAAACTCACAACTATCTCCATGCTCCAATATCCTACTGTTTTTGAGTCATTTGTTCAACAATCCTTGCCACCATTTCATTTAATTCTCCCACAGCCCAGATATGGACTGCATTACTTGAACCATTAAGAAATAGGCATAGGCAATGTAATATAAGATTGCTAGAACTACATTTGATCTAATTATACAGTGGACCCTACTTGGATCTCAACAATGCAAAACAAAAAGGTTGGTAACCTGATTAAAATAAAATTCAACACAGTATTAAGGACCAAACACACAACTCAAAGTTAATAAGAGAACCAAGCACCTTTGAATAACAGTAATATGCACAGCACATGACAAAGCAGACAGGGAAGCACGTAAATATTGCAATTTTAGATATAATCGTAAAAGAGAGAAACAGCATCCACAATGGTGTTCCCTGTTAGAATGCCCACAATGTACTCTTATGAATAAAAGACAATTGTGGGTACATTAGGGAGGAGGATGTTTTACTTGCAAAAGAAGCCATTTAAACAGCCAATACGTCTAAATCTAAAAATCATGTAGGATAACTTCCATGTTCCAAAATACTATTCAACAATGAGATCTAGCAAACTTGTAACCTCCATGTTCCAAAATAATATTCGACAATGAGATCTAGCAAACTTGTAACTGAAGTTTTTTGCTGAAGGAAACTTGTAACTAAAGTTTCCTAGTGAATTCTCAAACTTTAACTGGACAATAAAGGGCTTGCAAAATTTCCAGGAGCGTGGTTAGAACAATAGATGGCTTGCTAATTGATTATCACAAAATGTCCTTGGGGAACATTAAGGCACATCGATCATAAAATATCATGGAAATATCATGTATAGCGTTTACAGACAAGCACCTTTGGCGGTACCTTTTGAGATGAGAAAAAGAAACAACCAATTGAAAAAAGAAGACAAAACCAACAAACAAGCACTTTGATAGACCAATTTAAAAATGAAAAAAACTATAATGATAGGGTATAAAGGACACAAGCGAGCATGATTAATAGAAGATGATCATGATGGAAATAAAATGTTAGGTAAATAGATAGCTAGCAAGGAAGTAACTTTTGTGAATTACAGCAGCAGAAAGAAGATATTCAGTATAGATAGAGCAGGTCAGAATGTAAGAGATTTGAATACATATATTTAACTAAGATACAACATTATCAACTTCTCCTCCATCTCTCTCCCCTAACAGAAATACCACTACTACTGAAGCTGAAGGCATGAAGCATTGCATTGTTGCTTAGATGCTGATTTATGTACCAGTTGAATATGGTATTCATTGAAACCACATCAAATTCAAAACTTCCAAATATTCATCCAAAGGAAAACCAAACTCAACAATTATAGAGTTACAGTTGTAAAATTGCACAGAACCGCAAAGGTGACAACAATTTCCAAGAAGTGCAAACGATTAGATGAAGATCAAATCCCATGAGAGCAACGAGTAGATAAATAGAGAAAAGAGGAGGGGTGAAAAAAAGAGGTAGCCCTCCTACCTCTCCTCACTCCAGAACAACGGTGGCGCCAACTTCCTTAAGCTTCGCCGCTATCGCCTCGGCCTCCTCCTTCGTCACGCCCTTCTTCACCACTACAGGAGCTTTTTCCACAATCTCTTTCGCCTCCTTCAGGCCCAGATCCGTAAAAGCCCTGACCTCTTTGATCACCTTAATCTTCGCCGCAGCATCAAACTTCTCCAGCTTCACATCGAACGCTGTCTTCTCCTTCACCTCCGTTGCCGCCGCCACCGAATCTGGAGAACCGGCTCCTCCAACCGCCGGCGGGACATCAGTGACAGCACCCCAGCGATCAAGGCCAAGCTTCAGGCGGAAGAGGATGGAGTAGTCCTGCCGCTCGATCTTATTAAGATCTAGGAGCTCATCAGCGATACGATTGAGCTTCTCGGCCCGGTTCTCAGCACCGGAGGAGCCAGCGCCGGAGAGGGAGTAGCGACGAGCGGCGGAGAGGAGGGGGAGAAGGGAGCGGGAGGGAATTTTAATGTTCGCGAGGGGCATTTTGGGCTTTTAAAGATTGAGGTTTTGAGGGGTTTTAGGGCTTTTATTCTGCTGATAAGCAATGATGCACTTTTTCAATTTAATCCTCAAAATAACTGAAATTATATTTAACATATATATACAAGACAGAAAGAATATTCAAGTTATTTACAAATATTTTGAGGGTGAATATGAAAATTACAAACTCGGATATTTTTCTAAATTAAAAACTTTAGAAGGGCATATATGAAAAAAAAAAACCGCATCATCTTCACAAATCCATAGCATTGGTTGTTTTAGACGCCTTTTCGTAACCCTAGAAACAGTTCGTTGTTCCATCCGCCATTGCTTCCTTTTTGCTCGATTTTCTTCACCAATTTTGTTTTTTTTCATGAATAGATCGTCGGCGGTGGTCTGTGGAACTTGGAGATTAATTTCATGGGGATTTTGATGGGATGAGTTCTCGTTGATTTCTTCAGTTGATACTGGTTTCTCTGTTGGCATTAGGGTTTTGGAATCCGGTTTCTTTTGAAGCTTTTTGCAGGATTGGTATCCGGTTTCATGTGACTGATAGAGTTGGTGAGTTCTCTTTTGCCTTAAAGTTTTCCTTTTCCTCGTTTCCCATCTTCTCCTTTCCTTGGCTTCGCTTCAGAAATTTAGGGTTGGAGCGGATCGTTCCTTTTTCTTTTTTTCTTTTTTTCAAGCTGATTGTTGCTTCTTTGTTGTGGAATTAGGATTTGGGGTCTGATTTTCTGGTAAGGTTGAAGTCTCACGGTCGACAGCCCATAAAGTCAATAGCTTGGTAAATTCTTTTGCACTGCATTTTGTTTTGCTACTTGTTGTTACTTCTATTGTTTCTGGATAGTTTCAGTTTTTGTGGATTTAGGGGTTTTCTATCTTACTACTTGTTTGGTTGCTGTTGAATTCTTATAGACATTTCTACTGCCCCTTTTTTATCCCCTTCTGATTTATGCTCTATCTTGATGATTTGGCCATAGTGACATGGACACTAGTGTAGCCTAGTTTATATGAAAGTTTTTTTCTGCTCTTCTCGCTCTTGTTGTGATTTTCTATGATCACTATGCTTTTGGAGAATAACCTGAGTTAGTTTTGCAACTATATTATTATTGTGTTTTGCATGCTAACCTGGGTCAGTTTTTCAGCTAACCAGAAAGATGTCTTCTAAATATCCTGTGCTTGATAACCGACCGATTGATCAATGGAAGGTGACTGAGCTAAAGGAAGAACTACGAAAGCGGGGATATCCACTAAGGGGCTTGAAGGAGGAACTAGTGAGAAGGCTGGATGAAGCTCTTCGCAAGGAGGCAGATGAATCTAAAATGGAAGAAGAGCAACCTGCACAAGAAGAGCAAGCTGAGGAGAGTAATGGTTCTGATCCCCAAGATAATTGTGATAAAGACGAGGTTCAGAAGCCACCTGCACAAGAAGAGCAAGCCGAGGAGAGTAGTGGTTCTGATCCCTTAGGTAACTGTGATAAAGAGGAAGTTCAGAAACCACCTACAGGAGATGATGCCAGAGTCGCTGTGGAAAAGAACTTGAAAACTGATGATGGTGTAACTACCATTGATGTTTGTAACAGTGACAAAGATGTCAATCAGGATGTTCAAACACAAGACAAGGATGAGATCCCTACTGCAAGTTCCACTGGGACGGTTGAGGAGATGTCTGTTAACAATATGCCTATAGAAACTAGCAGCCTGGCGGTCAGTGAAAGTGTAGTTACTCAGGAAGGTTCAAGCGCCCAGGTTACAAGCGACAATAAAATCATGGATTCAGAGCCTCCTCTTGTGGATGTCAAGCTCAGCGCGTCCAAGCAAATCAACCAGGTATCTGAGGTCAGCAATTTAGAGTTTCAAGTAAAGTGTGAATCAATTTCTACTGATTATGTGTCAATTAATGAAAAGAATGAACAAAAGGATAATTTCAATGCTAACAATTTCCCTTTAGAACTAGAAGTTGTTAAGTCAGAGATGGTGCAACCATCATCGGGCAATTGTCCTCCCATTGGTGATTATATGCACCCCAAGGATGGTGATAAAGAGCCTGGTGAGAGCCATGCCTCATTGGAAGACAGAGACATTAAATGTGATACTGAGGTGGTGGTTCTTGACACTAGAAACGATAGTATGGATGAAGGGGCACCAGAAAAATTAAACCTAGATAGAAGTCCTAATGTTAACTCAATGGAAGAGGATGTCCTGGAGAATAAGCATGTTGATTCTCAAAGTATTGGAATGGAAGAGAAAAGTGAACTTAACAAGGTGAATGATAAAGGAGACCAGAGTGCAATTGATGTTGTGGAAGTCAGCTGCACTCTTGATAAAAAGATTATTGCTGCTGATGAAGACATGCAACCTGCACCTGTTGCTGGGAAGAGACAATCAGAAGGTAATCTTTTCTCTTTGCTTGCAGTATTCATTCAATTCCTTGTGAATGTATTGTTTGGAATGTCATATAGTGTAATCTGTCTTCTTTCCTTTAATGTTAAGTTGCTTGAAGTATATGTAGTTGGTTTCATTTTCTTGCTATATTCCTTTTGTTTTGAGAAATATGATTTTTCAAGTGTAGGTTGGAAATGTTACTATGTGCACACGCCTGCACTAGATTTAGATAAGACTAATGTTTTGTTTACCAATTTTTAATGACTATGCCAATACAGTTGTAGTACCTTTCTTCATCCGGCAAGCTATGCATGGTTGACTTTTGGCACTTGCTTTGTCATTAAAACTAATATCTCCAAGTGAAAACTTTGTGGACTGCAGTGCTTAGTTTCCCCTAGGATATTATTAATTCATCTCTTCTTCTCTGAATGACTGAATCTGAATCCAGAATCCTTTTGCCAGGGCCTGGATAAAAAAACTAGCTATTTATTAAAATGATTTAATATCTTGAGGACTATTTCGTAGCTTTATCTGTGGATAATTTTATGATGTTCTCTTTGAGATGTCTTTTTTAAGTGTGTAACATGGTTAATGTTTGGATCCAATATATCATTGTTTCTATTCCAAGTATAAATTTCGTTTGGAATCCCTTGATGCAATCATTTGAAGACATCCTATTTTAATTATTATACAATTTTCTGAATGTGCATGCTTATGGATGGAGCTTTGTTATGCCTTTTCACATTCTTATCCACCAAGTTGTTTGCATAAATCTTGAAGCTGCTGAGGTCAAGGAGCCTGTGAAAAGGCAGCGGCGTTGGAATTCAGAGACTGTCCAAGTGCCCAATATACAAACACCGAACCTTACATCATCCGATACACCAAAGGATGCATCTCAGCCTACTCCTAGGCGTAATTTTACCAGGTCTGACTCAACAATTAGTGGAGGTTCACCAAAAGAGCGTATTGGTAGGTTTTCTTAGATCTAAAAGTACATATATCCTCTATTTTAGAAATTTGAATGTGGTTTAAGCATTTTGCGGATACACATTGCAGTTCCACCTTCACAGAAATCTGCCACAACTTCTCTGCGAATTGATCGCTTTTTGCGTCCCTTCACTCTAAAAGCAGTAAGGGAGCTGCTTTCAAAAACAGGATCAGTCTCTGAATTTTGGATGGACCATATCAAGACACACTGCTATGTGACAGTATGGCTCCTTCTGCTCATTTTAGTTATTTATTTTTTCTTTCCCACTCGTCCAGAAGTGCATCGTGTGGTCAATGCCCACATAGATATCTGTGTGGCCAAAAAATGATACCATTCCTGTCTGAATTAAACAACTCTTACATTTTTATGATCTGCTTGTTTGTTTGACCCTGTGTAGGCTTTGACATGTGAGTTACTGTAGAATTAGGAGCAATTTAAGAATTTACTCCCTCTTCAAACCACATTAATTTTCAGATGCTCAATAATTGTTCAATGGGAGGAATGTTAGTATGCACTTGGTAGATCTCTTAGTCTATTATTTCTATGGAAGTAGAAGAAGTATGTTTTTGTTCGTAGTAAAGATTATTTCTCAATTCTGTTGCTTTTATATTCTAGTGCAATAAAACACCAGACTTGCGCAGCTGTAGAATTATGACATAAATATTCTTATATGTGACATCTGTTAACCAGTCTTTTGCCTAACTGACAGATTAGGTCTCTGGGATTATTGATGATACATTGTACTTGTATAAATTTGATGCTCCCATTTACTTGAAATGGCATATATCAGCATCTTTCAATAAACAATGCATTATTACTTGATTTTTACTATGTTTTGCTTTTTTTTCCCACCCTGCCTCATCTAAAACTTCCATTTTCTGATTTCACATTCGTGATTTACATGTCGTTTATGTTGCTTGGATGTAGTATTCATCAGTAGAAGAGGCCATAGCTACTCGGGATGCTGTCTACAATATCCAGTGGCCTCCAAATGGAGGTCGTTTGCTCGTTGCCGAATTTGTGGATCCTCAAGAAGTGAAGGCACGGGTAGAGGCTCCTGAATCTCCTGTTCCTGTTACACCCAGCCCTGCTATCCCAACAGTTACTCCCTCTCAACAACCTCGACATCCTCAACCTTCTCCACATCAGCATGGTAGGCAGCAGCTACCTTCCCCGCCCACCCTTCCTCCTCCCCCACCTCTATCTAACCCACCACCAGTAAGGGAACAACTTCCACCACCTCCACCACTGCCAAAGAAACCGGAACCACCTGTTGTGACCCTTGATGATTTATTCAGAAAGACTAAAACCACTCCGAGGATCTACTACTTGCCCTTATCTGATGAACAAGTTGCGGCCAAACTTCCAGCGCAGCGCCCCTCCATCAGGGAATAAACAAACAATGTTCTTCACAAGGATGTCTCATTTACATGGTAGCAGCAGCCAGACTAGTCATGGTGTGCTAGTTTTGTGGATGTGATGTGGTAATCAGCTCAGTTTGGCTTGTTTGAGGTTGAAGATGCTTGTGAAACCCATTCCAGTTTTTACCAAGCCTTGATTTCTGGATTCAGTGATGAAATTTGACAGTTATGGATCTTTTGTTCTAATCCAACCAGATAATGTCATCAATGCAGGATCTTATCATAGTTCTATTCATCTGTTGAACCATTTGATCTCCAACAACCCTATTAAGTAACATGCTTTTATTCAGCTTTGCATCATCAATGTTGTCAGTCATATGCTCTGAATCTACTTGTTTTCTTGTCCCATTTTGTTTAAAGTCTCAAGTCATTTTGTCTCAGTGTAGTTTGCTTGTTTGACTCTAGGGGTTGCTAGATGTTTTGCTCCTTTAAGAAGTCTTTGTGTTCCCATTAAATTTTAAGCTCTTTAAATGACTCCTTAGTCTCTAACCAGGTCTTTTATATATATATATATATATATATATTATGGTTATTTTTTGTTGGAGGTAAGCAAAGATTTATCCTTACCTTAATTACATTTGTATGACTAGTGATGAGGTGTGAAATCTTCAAACCAAATGCACTGGTGAGAGACCATGACTTGGGCATGAGAATGATTCTCATGAGTTTTTTTTTTTAATTACAATACTACAGGCATAGGTTTAAATGGAATTTTAGAAGTGGACCAGCATAGGTTCACATTTGTATTAAATGTGTTTTAGGTGCATATTAATACCTTCAAGCAAAAGCTAATTATTTCAAGGTTATGATACGTAAGTTCTCTAATGAAATCCTAATATTTTTTTTAATGATTTATAAAAGTGGAAAAGGCAAGATAATTGCACATTTCTAGGGTCATAAGTAATAAGAGATCCTTCCCAGAATAGAGAAGTATAGTGATAGGAACTAGGGGTGTTTTTCTTTTCCGTTTTGCATTTATGTTATTTATTTAACATGAAGGTGTTTAATATAAACATTACCAAAAACTCGTAGCCTAGTTTTCGTTTTCGTTCGGTTGTTATTTAAGTTCAAAGTTTATTATAAACATTAGATATTGAGTTATTAGTTATGAGTGTGTCCATCAATATCTGATCACTGTATATCATGTATGTATATAATGCTTGTCGCTTTTTAAAAAAAAAAAAATTTAATGTCAATCATGAAAAAATTAGTGGTTTATTACCGATAAATTGAAGAATTTGTGAATTAAAAAGTGGTACAAAACTTTAGAATAACGCCACCGTCGCAACGTTGCTTGGCCACAAAAAATAAAATAAAATTAAATAAACTAAAAAAACTAAGTACATATAAAGGAAAAGAATTCTGAACTCCTTTGGATAATTTTACACCCCAGGCGACGTACATATATATAAATAGGAGGTTTTTAATTCAACTCTTTGATTTTTTTTTTAAATATTATTTGCATCGCGAATCTTTATATAAATTAATTATACGTTTTATATTTAATAATTTTATATAAATTAAAATATTTTTAATTTAAATTAAAATGCTAACATTATTTTTAAAATAGTAAATTAAATTAAATTAAAAGAGGAATGATAAATAGGATTAATATTTAAAAAGATAGACATCAAATAATATTGATATTTTTCAAGGGTGGCAAAGTATAAACTTTAAAAACAATATTATATATATATATATATATATATAAGGAAAGCGGTAACCTTACGCAATGGTAAGTGTATAAATCGAGAGTTTCGAGAGCTCAAAGACTCGCCTTTTCCGCTCCTTCTTCTTCGTAACAATCGAAGCTGCTGGGAAATTGCGAACTAGGAATTAGGAAAAACCCTAAATTGGGCTTTTTGGCATCGGATCTAATTGCGCGGTAATCTTTAGATCCCTTTCTGATTGAATATGTTTTTGGTTTTCTTATCTTCAGAACAGTGCCAATGCTCTGATTTTTTTGTAAGTTTTGGATTTTGATGGATTTTTTTTTTGTTTGGTCTGAAGCTGGGATTTTTGAGAAATGAATTTGAATATTGAATTTTTCTAATTGATCTGTTTGGTCGAGTTTTGTAGTTTGCTGAGTGAGCTTGGGTACTTTTGTTTGGTTAATTTGGGGGCTCTGACTTGTAATTTTGTGCAATCTTTTAATTTTCTTCTACTTTTTTTCCGATTTTTTATGGTGTTTTATGTTCTCTTGTTTGATGTTCTCTTTTGCAATTTTGATGCTTACGGTTAAGGTGTTATCTTGATGAATCTTTGTTTTTTTCCTTACAAAATAAAAGGAAAAAATGGTGATCTGTTGAAAAGGTTGGATTTTTCTCCTGTTGATTATTTTTTTGATTAACTTAAAGGGATCATTAGATCACATTGTTTTGATTTTGTGACGTTTGAAGTGAACTGTGGTTCGATAGTTATATGTTTGACAATTGAATAAAAGAGCCCTTTTTTCCTTCTTTTTCCTGCTATTTCCAATATATTTCTCTTCAGATATTCAAAAGAAGTTTTGTTTTATCATATGTTCTTTTTTTTTTCTAGAAAAAATTCTCTCTGAATGTTTGGGGAGATTAATGTCACCTTATCTTACTGTTTTGACTTTTAAAAAAAAAAAAATTGTTTGTTGAAAAAGGGTGCTTGCAAATTATATGGTGTGTTCGTACTTGATGTCATAATTCAATAGTTCTTCCAAAGACCAGAGTATGATGTTTCAGACTTATAAAATTGATATCTTGCTTCTGAATCATGTCTTTATGCTTATGAGAGATGATCTAGTTACTTCTTTTAATATTTTTATAATCTTTTATATTCTTTTTTGGGTGCTTGTAAATTATATATTGTGTTCATACTTGATTTTATAGTTAAATTGTTTTTCAAAGACTTTTCAGACTTATAAATTGATTTCTTGCTTCTAACTCTGTCTTTATGCATAAAAGGGATGATCAAGTCATCTATTTGTTTTAATATTTTAGAAATCTTTTATATTCTCATGATTCTTTTCTTTACAGTTTCTCTAATATTCTCATGATTTTCCGGGGATGTGTCCATCTTTGTAATCTCTCTTATCAGATTGGTTATTTGTGGTACTGAACTCAATGGTGGACATGGTTCTTTAACGGAAATAGTTGGGAAGGGGTTTGATCTGTGATGGGGTCATTGTTGAGCTTGCCTAGTAACAGTAATATGGCTGCAGAGCATGGTGGAGCATCTCAGGTTGAAGCTTGCAAGAGGATGAGGATGTCTTTCGGGTCACTATGATGAGTATCCAAGACTCATCCCTTGTCTGCCTGATGAAATCTCGCTTCAGATTCTTGCAAGACTGCCTAGAATACAATACTTGAATGTCAAATTGGTTTCGAGGAGCTGGAAAGCTGCTATCACTAATTCTGAAGTCTTTCAGCTGAGGAAAGAACTTGGAACAACTGAAGAATGGCTCTATGTCCTGACGAAAACTGAAGATAAACTGGTTTGGCATGCATTTGAACCACAGTCGGGAAAGTGGCAGAGGCTGCCACCAATGCCCAATGTTGTTCATGAGGAAGAACCTAAAAGAGGTTTATCTGGTTTCTGGATGTGGAATATCATTGGATCGAGTTTGAAGATTGGCGATGTCATTAGGAGCTGGCTTGGACGAAGGGATGCATTAGACCGGTTGCCTTACTGCGGTTGTGCTATTGGAGCTGTTGATGGTTGCCTTTATGTGTTGGGAGGATTTTCCAAGACCTCAACCATGAAATGTGTTTGGCAGTATGATCCTTGCACAAATTTATGGCAAGAGGTGAATTCCATGTCGACGGGCAGGGCTTTTTGTAAAACAGGCCTGCTGAATAACAAGCTATATGTTGTGGGTGGGGTCAATAAAATTAGAAGAGGTGGCTTAACTCCTCTACGGTCAGCTGAAGTATATGATCCCCGAACTGGTCTATGGACAGAGGTTGCAAACATGCCATTCTCAAAAGCACATAGCTTGCCTACCGCCTTTTTGGCAGAGATGCTAAAGCCCATTGCAACTGGCTTGACTTCATATCAGGGAAAGTTGTGTGTGCCACAGAGCTTATATTCTTGGCCTTTTTTTGTTGATGTTGGAGGTGAAGTATACGACCCCGAGACAAGCTCATGGACAGAAATGCCGGCCGGAATGGGAGAGGGCTGGCCTGCTAGGCAGGCAGGGACTAAGTTGAGTGTTGTAGTGGATGGAGAACTATATGCCTTGGAGCCTTCTAGTACTTTGGACAGTGGTAAAATAAAGATGTATGATCATCAGGAGGATGCTTGGAAAGTTGTTATCAGAAAAGTTCCAGTTTGTGATTTCACTGATTCCGAGTCGCCGTATTTGCTTGCTAATTTTTTAGGGAAACTCCATGTGATCACAAAAGACGGTAATAATGGTACTGCAATTTTGCAAGCCAACTTGCAGAAGCCTATGCAATATGCCCCTTCAACTTCGTCTTCGTCCTCTGTTGATAGTTCGGATTCATCAACAGATGCAGAAAGTGACGCAGAAAATGATGTTTGGAAGGCAATCGCAACGAAGAATTTTGGTGCTGCAGAACTTGTTGGCTGTCAGGTCCTTGATGTTTGAATCTTTAAACTATTACCTTCTTCAGTTGCAGGTAACCAAACATAAGAATTGCCAGACTGTTGCAGAGTTTTGCTGGCTTTTCAGGTAGTTGTAGGCTTATTAAGAAGAAAATAGGTGATGTTAGAATGTAGAGCCTAGCAATGTACAGTGAAGAAGTACTTCAAAAAATTTCTCAGCTGGTTTCTCTTTATGAAGCTGCACCACTGGTGCTGTGCTACTGTATAATCAACTGAAAAGTGGCATTTGCTTCTTATCCTTGCTATTCAGCCTTTTGAGGGATGTTATTTTGATTTGTTATGTATTTGGACATAAATCTATGTTGTATTGTTGCTTGTATTTCAAAAGATGTTGTGGAAAGTTCAGGTATATGACTTCAGTTTCTATACTTTATGTAATAAATTTTCAGTCAGTTCATTATTGACATATATTTAGTTTTGATTGTGCAATGGGCATGGAAATGACCCTTGTACAGTAATTTCAATTTCAATTGCTTGGTTTAGTGGAAGTTCAGTTTTGAGGATTTTGATTTGAGTTTCAAACAAGTAAAATTTAGAAAATAATTTCACAATCATATTTGCAGATGAAAGAGGGTGAGTTGTGGTTATAAATAGTGAAACAAACTATTTTTTTTTGTCGATATAAAAAAGATTTGCTAATTAAAACATTTAAAACTAATATTTTAAACACAAATTTTTAGTTAGGCTCTATATCCATAATGATTTATTTTAATGCAACCTCTGATTGAAATTTGTGGATATGGACACTATCACCCCTTTTTCTCTTTTCCAACCAAAGACATTATGAGATTATGTTGGTGACTAGAGAAGTTTGCAAGATATCACAAGATGACCTGTAGATGAACATACAACACTTTCTGAAAAATAACTTGCAATTTGATAAGAGTTAGTCACAATAGCAAAAAAATATGTTTGCCCAATTATACAAGATTACGAAAATACATACCATACAGCACAAGGCCATTTGATATCGATAATATATCGATAATATATATATATATATATAATCCAGAATACAACAGATTATGGTATATACATCATCCAAGAGACATCTCAGAAGCTCTGCATGTGATCCTCAATGAAAAGCTAAGGTGTATATATCTACAGAAGCTCCATTTCGATCACTAATCCACTGTACTCATCTTTCCGACAGTAAAAATCCGGCTTTGTTCTCGTTGACTTATATATTATGATTTCTTCGGTGTTCTGTTTTTCAATGTCATCAATAGTTTTTGCCTTTCACCTTCCACCTCAGCGAACTTCAGACTAAGCTGTGAATATCGATCTTGCATCTCTTTGAGTTCGGTTTCAACAGCTGCATTTTTTCTCTTTATATCAAGCATGTCTCGAATTAACTCGTTGATGTCTCTAAAGCTCTGAAATACGGCTTCTTCATTGCTGTGTTGTTTAAGAAATGAGCTGAAAGAGAAGAGGAGAGGGGAAAAATGGAAGAAAAATATGATGAGATACTTCAATGTGATTTAGCATGTAATGCATGAATTGTGGAGACAATTAAATCTAGATGATAATAAGAAGGTTTTTGCTATTATAATCAGGATCAGTTTTGAGTTTAGATAAGCAGTTCTCATATCAAAAGAACAAATCAGAAGGAAACTTATACAAATTAATTTCTTGATGAATGCTGAGACTACATTGTTATTGTAGAAGTGGCAGGATGGACATGCCAAGAAATCTCTAAAGAGGGTAAAATAAACTCAGAGCAATCACAACCTTGAACTTTGACAAACACAGGATATTGGAAAGAAATTTGACAGGAAATCATCATAAATTACTAACCTCTGAAAACGGGTGTCTGGCTTCTTCACCTGCAGTGATTCTGCAAGTTCAAGCTCCAAAGCTAGCACCCTCTCTAGTGCATTACCAGTACCAGAAAAGTCTTTAAAGAGGGGGAATATATTTCCTAAATGCTCATTTGCCTGAGAAAGAAATAATAGGAAAAAAACACATTAAATGCTCCAGATGAATGGATATTGCGTTGATTAGTCTTTACTTATTAAATCGTGCTTACTCTCTCAAGCTGGGATAGTTCCCGTTCTAAACCTTGAAGAGCTTGATCAAGACTATGATCCTCTAAGGGGAGAAGAGAAGTCAAATTCTCATTTTTCAACCTCTCCAGCTGTGCCATGTGGTTACAAAAAACACAGCATTTTAATGCATGATCTTAACAAAATAAAAATGAAAGCATTAAACTTGAGAACTTTCAGGGAAAATAATAGCAGTGACTTGGATCACAGAATGGATGTGAGATCACTCAGAAGACAAGCTGACAGTTAGTGCTAATCATGGTTCTTGGCTTTAAAGGCCCATGAAAGACAATAGCATACACCTAAAGGATCCACTGATGGATTTAGGTTGGATAGTTAGTACCACAATCTCATTTAAACTATGACCACAATCTTTACGTTAAATTGGAGGAACGACAAGGTCAGACGTCCAGCCATGACATTGAACCAAAGTACCAAGACATCAGATAGACAACTTCATATTATTAAAAGGGAAATAGCATTCTGTCTGCAACTTTATTTGATGGTAAATCATCAAGCAAATTTCAGTAAGCAAAAATACCTCTCTGTGAAGAAGATTCATTTCCGAAACCAGTCTTTGCTGCTCTTTGAAATGCTCCTTCATTTCATCCATGTGTTTTGTGTCGTTCTCTAGAAGGGTATGTTGCGTATGGAGGCTATCAGACACATGGCCATCCTGTGATAAGAATAGAATTTACTAACCAAACCTGAGCAAGAGTAATACTCTTTAAGCAAGCTAATAAAAACATTTAAATACAAATCAAGCAAACCATGTTAAGAACAGAGACAACAAAATTTTGCATGAAAGATGTGAAAACTAAGATGCACAATGTCCTGCTTTACAAAAGACATAAATTATCCTTTTCAATACAAAAACAGAGAAGGAAATCTTTCATGCATTACAATTAAATGTAAAAACATTTAACAGAATATTGAATTTGCTATTATACAAGTTTCTTGAGTTCTCAATTCACAAACCTACGCACAAGACCAGACCATGCGCCTCATAAAATTCTAGCATAATAATAACAACAACAAGCAAATCAACCGCATGAGGGATGGTGGCTATAAAGGAATTTGACAACGTTTTCTTATTATATTGTATGACAGGACTTTATAACAAATAGAAAATGCAGGGATAAGGAGAAAATCTGCATGAATTACATCAGAGAATAAAAAATACAAAACTAAATGAAACCCTCTAATGCTACAAATGCAATTCTGACTTTTGAAAGTTGATATGGATATAACATTAGATATCTTAAACTCCTTTGTAATGGTCCAAGAAAAGTAGAATATATTGGTTTTTGAATTTCTTAGCAATATAAGTTGATAGACGACGGGGCATTACCATGGCCTAGAGGATTTACATCTACGAATAAATATGCAAAGCAATAAAAATTAAAATTAGAAACAAAGTGAATAATAAGCACATCAATATTATAAAGAATATATCAAACAACTGATATATTACTGATATTACCTTTAAGTTTACTCTAAGTGAATTTTCATCAACACGAACCAGCATTAAATCTTTCTCTTCTCCTGATGAAAATGACCTGTCAAAGGATTGGCTTCTTGGTGCAATATTTACAGGATCTACTGTCTCGAGAGGTACTTTATCATTCTTATCTGTGATTCCAGTTCTACAAAGTGCTTCTTGATGAACTGAAAAGCCAGTCTCCCCATCTTTCAATATTTCACCAATTGATGTAGCATTATGAGTACCAGATTCACGATATCTTTGTGATTGGACATCTGTGGTAGAGGACATATTTTCCAACAGTCGCTTCACCAAGTCAAGTTCAACTCTAAGCTTTGTCTTTTCCTCATTAGATTCATGCAAAGATAACTCAAATTTTAGCTTCTCTTCCTTGCAGCAGTCCAGGCTTAATTGAGTGCATTCCAATTCAGCTTTCATTCTGTCACATGCCTTCACTAACTCCCTCCTGTTTGTCAGTAACATCTGTAGCTCAGCCTCTAATTCAGAGACCTTAGTCGACAGCTCTTCAATTTTCTTCACAAAAGAAACTTCTCTTTTCTTCCCACACTCTATTTCATCGATAGCATCTTGCAATTTATATAGCATTTCTTCTGCATGTTTTTTGGAGCCATACAGCTGGGTTTTCAGCTCTTGAAGCTTAGTTTCACACTGCTCTTTGATAAAAGCAATTCTCAATGAGTCTTGCACTGCATGTGAAGATCCCTCATGCTCCCTTTTTTCACGAGCTTGATTGCATTCAGCATCTGCCTTGTCTTTCAGCTCCCTTAAATGGATAGATAAATTCTTGAACTCCTCTGTCTTCAAAGTTTGTTCAGAAAGCTTATACGCAAGGTCATTATTCTGCTCCTGTAGTTTTCTCAGCTCAGCATCCAAGGCCTCCAGCACTGATATTCCGGCACGCTGTTCATCAATCTTAGATCTAAGTAATATATCTGTAATTATTAACTCATCCCTTGAGGATCTTAGGTTGTCCATCTCTTCTTCAAAACTCACAAGCAGATTTGTCAAATTCCTGATTTCATTTTCATATCTGTTTCTTTCTTGTCTATCATCTGCTTCAATTGCAGCTCTGGGCTTCAAATCCTCAGATTCAGTCAACACATCAATTTTTCTGTTCACACAATTAACAAGCTTGTCTCTTTCAGAAATAAGCATGTCAAATTCAGATTTGAGCGAATCAAATGCTTTTGATAATTTTGCATTTTCGTCTTGCAATTGAGCTTCATTAATCATGGATTTCTTCAGAGCAGTAATAACATCTAGATATTTCAAATGAAGCTCATTAAAGTCATTCTTTGATGTATCTACTTGATTAACAAGTTCCATCACCCTAGAATGGAAGTGGTTTTTCAAGTATGTAACTTCAATGTCTGCAATTAAAGAATACTGTATGAGGACAGATTCCAGATCAGTGAATTGGGCATGCACAGACAAAGCTTCACCTTCTATCCTCCTCCTGCATTCTTCATTCAGGGATAAATCCTGCTGTAATGCGAAATTCTGTGATTCTAGATCAGATACCCTTTCTCTGAGGTGGGTCAATTCAGCTAATTGTTCATTTAGAGAGAACAAAAGTTGTGCTTTCTCCTTCGATTGTGACGTAAGATCGAAAATCAAAGCTTCAAGTTCCATTTTTTCTTGTTGTTCTGACTGCAGTTCTTCATGAGTCCATTTCAACCTTTCCTCCAAGCCTCTGATTTCATTTTCCACTTTGATAGATGCTTCTTTGCCAGCCTGTACAGATAACATCAATGTCCTATTCTCTTGCATGCAATTAGTAAAATCTAGTTTCAGCCTCTCAAGCTCCCTAGAGTCATGTTCAAACTGCTGCAGCTGTCTAACAAGACCTGTGTTTTCGCTGGAAGCATGTTCTAATTCATTTTTCAAAACTTCTAAACTTGATAATAATTCCTGATTCTCCATAGCATATTTTTCCTCGGCATCTGAACTAATTTTAAGCTTCTGTGCAATATCCTCTGATTCTAATTTAAGCTTCTCCACTACAGAGTTGGAAAACTCTAGCTTTTTTGTTATCTCATCCAATTCCGATTCAAACTTCTGCCTCATCAATGAAAGCTGATATTCTGAATCTTTTAATGAATATTGAACAATATCTCTCTGTTGCTCTATCTCCTTCTTCTCTTGACAGATTCTAGAAATTCTCCTGTTCGCATTCTGCTGTAACTGCTTCAAAAGCAAGAAAATATCACTGCAGTTCCCACTCTCCACGTCATCCTCAATGTCAAGTGTAGGATCATTGATTTGATCATCAGAAGAAGCCAAGACATAACTTAGACTCACCAGCTTTTCCTTGACATTTACAATAGTTTTCAGCAGTTCATCATTGATAGAGGACTGCTCATTATAATCCCTTTTCAAAGATTCAATGTTTACAATTGCAGAGTTAAGTTCAGCTTGAAGACGTTGCTTTTCTACTAACTCCTGTTTCAGAAATAACTCAAGTTCCTTTCTTTCTTCAGTCAAAGCATTATACTTGCTTTCATGAGTTCTGTATTCCATTAACAATCTTTCATTTTCTGCAGCCTTCTGAATAAAAAATGTATTCTCCTCTGAAATATCTTGTAACTTTGCTTCCAGAATACGGCTTTTTAATGTCAAATCATCACAGATTGACATGTATTTGATTTCATTCTCCTTTAATATTCTGGCCTCATCCTTGGCACTTTGCAGCGTAGACCTAAATGATCTGTTCATCTCATTCGAATACTCTATTTGCTGTTCAAGTTCATTCATCTTACCTTTCATGTGCATAATCACATCGTTCAAATCATGAATAGTTTCTTCTATGACATAGGAGAAAACTTCAGACTGCAGGTTAAGTGCACATAATTCTGAAAGTTCAGCTTCGGTCTTCGACTGAAGGCTTTTCAGCATATGCGATGATGATCTTAATTCTTCCAAAGAATCTTTTTGCTCTGCAAGCTGATTATCTGGTTCAGCACATTTGTTCTGAATCTCTAATGATGTACATTTAACAGTTGCCGGAGTGCCAAGATAGGACTTGGTAATGGAGGACATCTCTACAAGCTCATTGCTGCTGGGAGTTACTGATGATATCCCACTAGGAACTACCAGATAATTCTGCCCTTTGATGTTATTTTGTTGAGAAGCCATATGCACCTCTGACTTCACGCCATTCACATGCTCATCAATAATTGGCAACTCGAAATTCACAGATCCATATTTTTGAAATATTCCTTTGCTTTCTTCAGCAAGGCCAAAGTGGTGGTCTACTTCTTGGGTGATGTTTTGCGGTAGACCATGCAGCGTTGAAGCAAGTAGCTTCTCCTGCTTCACAAGTATAGTGTCTGGATACATTCTTGCGCCATTCTGTTTGTAGAAATCTTGGTACTGAGAAGATTGTTGAGCATATTCTGCACTATCATCAGAATGATAATGAACAAGAAAATCAGAAACATCAGTCAGAGCTTGTTTTGCAAGGCTTTCATTTGTCTCATACATAGATAAAACTTGGAATGAGAGTAGTTCAAGGTCTTTCTGAAGACGATCCACAGCTACAGAGTAGTTCCGACGAACCCTTTTAAGAGCATTCTCTGATATAATAGCTCTCTTTTCAAGTTCCTTGTTGAGAGAATCTAGGTTGTGCCTATCCTCAGCAAACCTGATGTACTGTTCATTCATGTCTTGGTGCAACTTTTCTATTTGATTTTGGAGAGCAGAAATTGTAAAGAGGCTAGTACCACGTTCACTTTTGAGGCTCTCCAACTCATTCAGGGCGTGCTTCTGGTTTTCCTCAATCTCTTGAATAAGAGATTCATAATAGCATTCCATCTGGTTCATTTTCTTTGTGAGGCTTTCATTTTCAGTTTTCAACAACTCCAGTTCACCAAGAAGTTCATACATTCTCCCATCCATAGCATTGTCTGCTATAGGATCTACTTGATGATCACCACTTGAGTAGTATAACCTGCCATCTGGATGATGAGACCCACAAGATCTTTCCAATGTTTGACATTGGATAAAGCAATCAGATTGCAAAGCACGCAGACTCTGACTCCCCTTATTCTGAAAGCCTTCAACCAATCTAAGCGAAGTGGCCTCCATCATACCTTGCTTAAGATTTTGCGTAAGACGGTCGAGAACTTCAAAATCAGAATAAAGAAAATTAAACTCGCTTTCATGGTAACCAAGGCAAGCCTTGTTTTGAATTTCCTTGACTTGACCCTCAATGAGCAATAATTCTTGGAGCCATTTGATCTGAAATTCATGAGACAACAATTGTCGATCTTGCAGAGTAACCCCAGGTGCAGCTTCAAGTTTCCTTGCAGGGGAATAGGAGAAGTGCATTGCATTAGCAAATTTTAGTTCTTCAACATCACCTTTGAGCTTCAAGCACTCGGACTTCAATTTGGAGACTTCTGCAGCCATTCTTTCCCCGGAAGTGAGCTCAGTAGCAAGCTGATGAGTTAGTTTTTGAGTTTCCACAACAAATTCATCTGTGAGTGCTTGTAACGAACTTGCTTCAAGTTTAAGCTGTGAAATATTTGATTCAGCTGCCTCCAGTCTTGCTCTGAGCCTATTGTTTTCCTCATAAGCAACAGCTAGATCATTGTCTACGGAATAGTCTGAACTCCATCCATGAATCCAACCATTGGAACCTCGTGCCCAGCAAGTATTGTCATTCCGGCCTTCTTTCTCAGGAGGAAGACTTGAACTATGGGGAGATGCCCCAATGTCACCAGAATTTGTGCTCTTTAGGGTATCAATTTCAGGTATTCCAGAGTTATCATTCTTTTCCGCATGAAAACTATCAGATGTATAAGATGAGCCGTCAATTCCTGTAGCAGAATCTTCATAGCTTTCATTAGATTCTCCAGCCTCCTCAACTGAAGGTAATTCAGCAGAATCTGCTTTAAACCTAACTTTTGCATTGGCCTGCTTCAAGAAAATGCAAGAATTATTTACCACTAACACTAAGAACTATAGTAAGGGAAATCAAATCTGGGACTAGCTATAGTTCATGTGACATGAGAACTACACATACTATTGGAGCCTTGGAATCTCAGTAAAAGTATCCTGTTAAACTAAATTATATTATTTTAAATCATTGACTCATTGTGGAGGCTAAAGATGTGGTTGAAAGCCATAATTCAAAACATGATTACCGAAAACAACTCCTAAAGAGCCAGGGCATTAAATAATTATCTCATGTTAATTTCCTTCTCACCATATCTCATACAATGCAGAGAGATTATAGTCTTGGGGAAAAGAATTAAGTAAATGCCAAAAACAAGGTACATTATTAATCATTAATACATCAATTTACAAAGGCTGATGGAAAAAATGGCACGCATACGTAAATGAAGATTTCGAGTCCAAGTTCACAGACCTTGTCCTCATGTCCAATAATTGCCTCAGAAGAAGCTGCTCTGCTATCAGCAGGATAAAGATTTTTGTGGCCTGATACCACCTGAAACCCCTTTTCATTGAGCTCCCTTTGTTGTTCAAATTCTCTGGTGAAATGCAAACACACGTAATGAGTACCTGTAATTCTGAAAATAAGTTAAGCCATATAATAAATGAAGTAGCACCTGAAGCCAGTCTTTGACGTTAGAAGCTGGACTGTGACCTGAAATAAGAAAGGAGTAAATACAATTCTACACAGGAGATAATCTTGATCTCATCCTCAAGTTTTTAAAAAAACTAAAACTGAAAATAAACAAACTAAAACATTAAGGATTTCTACTTAAGCTAGATTTAAGAATGCAAAGACAATGAAGATCCTCAATAGGCATTATGGCAGCACGTAACAATTATGGTTAAACTGACTGTGGCAACACTCATATCAACATGTCTATTTTTCCCTAACATCAACTCTTAATAAACAATAAATGGTTCAAACATGAGCAAGCAAATGGAACGTGTTCAGAAATAACAGCAAGAGAGAGAGAGAGAGAGAGAGAGAGAGAGAGAGAGAGAGCAGCCTCACATGTAAAATTGTTCCAAAGTCAGATCCATGCAGGGGCAGAGAAGCACAAGAAGGTTTTAATGCATCAGCATAGTCAGCTAGGTTGATATTGGCCTCCCCAAGAAGACTGGATCTGGAAGATCCCTGGAACCATTGAGATCAATAAGTGAGCCAGGCTATCAAAGTCATGAATTTATAGCTAACACAGGACCCGGTCTGCTGCGATTAGCTATCTTAAAAGAGGATGAAGACAATATCTATGATATTACGATTCAACTGTACGAGGTAGTACCATCGCCACAACAAGTTTGTATAGCTTGTCATCATATTTTTTGGTCCTTGTGTCTTGAAGTAGTCTTGTGGTTTCATATAGAGGATCAGACCATTTGCAGTTCCCATTCCTCACAATAGCTTTTGTTGTTTTGCCAATCACTTTCCCCGTGTCTGCTGGGATAAAGGACACAAATAACTTGTCCCATCCAGGTTGAGGAATCTGAAGGGATAGAACATAAGCTTCTGAAAAAGCGAAAGCCTTGGCTTTATGAAACATAATTAAAATTATCAAATTTCAACAAATTCTAACTTTGGAGTCAAATCATTTAACCTTTAAACACAACAGCGTCTAAGAGTCCAATTATTAGTCTATTACAAAACTAATGTTTTATGGAATAAACATGAAAAAACAACAATTTTAATCCGAATGCCTACAATAATCTATTGAAGTAACCCTATTCTGACAACAAAAGTCAGCAAATTAGTCAGATAATGGAGTTTCCACACTCTCTATGGTGGCAGCTGTTAGATACAGAGTTATATACACAAAACACAAATATGGCATTTATACACTTTTTATCTAAAATTTAAGATGGGAAAAATCACCATATTGTTAACCATTCTTATTATAAAATGCTTCAATAATTAAAAAGATTTGGAGAAGAGTTAAAAGTAAAAGTTCTGTAAGGTTAGTATGACAAACTCAAACAATAAATATTCTGACAATAATTGATATTTGGATAGAATTTTATGATGAAAATTAGAAGTGGACAATCATGAAAACAACAAGGGGTGCTAATCAATCCCGTGTATCTTATCTATCAAAAAGGAATGACGACAAATAGAAGGAAAGAAAATGCCATACAGTCAAGAAACTTGTGAGCCAGGCGTTTGTGAAGTTACAGTTTTACAACATACGCATTATAACATAACCTGGTGTAATGCACCTGACCAAGAAATCTTTCATCCATAGGAAGATTACTTCTCTGACAGAAATAGGAGACTGAATAAAGAGGAATAGCAAAAGTTCCTAAGCAAATCACCGCAACAATACCACATACAAAGAGGAGAGAAAAAGGTTATAACCAATGACAACATTCCACTCTTTATAATTAAGACAAGTCCCTGGACCAAGCAAATTCCTAGAATAAAAAAGAAAGCAAGAAAAGCTTACATGTGAAGCATGGAACTGAAGTCGAAAAACCACTTTCACTTTCGTCTTTTCAGCCTTCCATTTAGGCACCCTTGACATTCTTCCCGAACCAACAAGTTATCAGCTCTAACCGATATTTTTTTATTTCAATGACTACCCTGCACTGTAAAATTAGCGGGCATGATCCATGTTTCAATTCCCCAAAAAGAAAAGCAATGTGGTGAGAATAAGACTAGAGAGGCTCATTCCTTTATCAAAAGTGGTGCATCTAAGAACACATAGGCATAGAATCTAATGAATTATGCAGCATCTACAAAATTCCTCCTATTCACTAAAGCAAAACAGGGAAAAACAAAGTAATCGCTGGACTCTAAAGTTGACCAAATTCATTCAATCGACCCAGATCCATTTAAAGATCCAATTCTAATATCCTAAATTCCACAACAAGATAGAGATTCTCCACATCAAAAACTTCAAAAACAAGCCCAGATAGCTCTCAAATCCTAATGTTGAAACAGCTCATAAAACCCAATACTGTATCAAATCCAGGAAGAAAAGATTTAAAACACCACTGACCTCAAAAAATCTAGAACCTATACATTCATTTCAAAGGTGGATCAAGCACAAGCAACCTTGCTGTATTTCTCGGTGGTCTACTACCAACTCAAACAAACGCCAGCAAGATTACCTTTTTTTCCCCAGCTGCAACTTCAAAACCATGTCATGACTAGCTAGTAACTCCTGGACAAAAAATTCTCTTAATATAACTCGTATCAGCTATAATAACTCAAAATAACCAAAAAAATCATATCTTTAGAACAAAACCAGATCAAACAACCACAAACAACACCAAAAATCCAAGTTCAATCAACCCTAGAATCCCACACATTCATCAACACCGCCAGACTTCCCACAACCCCACTTACACACCACAAAACCAGTAATATTTCAACATTTCCAACCCCAAAACCACCAAAAATTCATCAAAAGCCCACTGCATTTGCCAAAGTCCCAACAAGATTCAACCAAAAACATAGCACAATCAAACCCTAGAGAGCAAAGTGGGTGGAAAGAGACGGCGCGCCCCGATCACCCCACCTAATCCCGGATCTGGTGCTTGGGCAGCAAGCGAAGCTGGGCGAAGAGCTTCTCCACAACGCCATTGACGAGCTGGAGACCTCACAACATCGAGCAAGATCTAGGGCTCCAGATCGCCATGAGAGAGAGCCCAAGAACTAGAAAGAGAGAGAAACAAAAAAACGATTTAAGACTGGGTTTTAAGGAAAGTGACATCCCGCCAAAGCTGCCATTTTTAGTTTTAATTACTCACTAAAAACGAGATAAATATTTAAATCCCATCTCATGATGATGGATTCTTGACCGTCCGATCTTGTATGGACGTTGGTGATTTAGCCGTTGGTGAGACAGTTAAAACAGTTACAGTGTCATAAAAAAATAACTATTAATTTTCAATTAACAAAAAAAAATAGAGAGTGATTGTAGAAGTGACAAATTTTAATTTAATTTTTTTAAAAAAAGGACCATATTCAAAGTAAGACAATTTTTTAGTTTGAAAACTAATTAATAAATTAAGAATGTTTTCTTAAGCAACAACTCCGCACTAAGCAATGACAAACATGACTTAAGGTTGTTTCATGTCAAGGTATTATAAAATTTTCTTAAAATGGTACTATTACCTCCATGGAATTTGATTGGAGGTTGAATTGTAAGACTAATAACATTCAAGCCTTTTGATGGATCATGGGGATGAAATAAGAGGAATTAAATGCTTTTCTTTTAAATGGAGGACCTCCATCCAGCCCTGTCATGGGACCAAGTAGAGAGACCTGTCTTGGCTGAATCCAGTTATTCCAATGATTTTTTTAGATTTACTCGCACCAAAAAAAAAAAAGTAATGCTGTAAAATTCATTTTATTTATTAAAATAAATCTTTATTTTTTTAATAATTGTCGATAAGACTGATTAGTAATGCTGTAATAATTGCCAGATGATAATAATCATTATTATGTCAAGTAAATTATAAATATTTAAAAAAATATAAAATTAATTTTTCATGTTAGGTGGTGAATCAATTATTATTATGATAAAAATTTAAATAATATCACCAAGACAATTGCTGAAATATAATACATAGATGAGTTATAATAATACAAAACATATACATAGAAGGTAACTTCTTCTACAAAAAATCATAATTCAGTTCTTTAGTTTTCTTATTAAATTACAAATTTTTAATTATTTATTTTTTATAAAATAAAAAAAAAACTGACATTTGAATGGATTTGACCTCTCTAACCTTCCACATAGAACTTTATATGCTTTATTTATCATTAGACTATACCAAAAAACTGCTATTTTTTTTTTTAATTAGACACGGTTTATTAATGTTTGTAAATAATAATAAATAATAATAACATCACGATTCACGAACGAACTGATGGTGGTGTTGGGTGGGTATCTAATTTATTATTAAGTTGCAATCAGTCAAATAGTAACTCATTTGTCGCTGTTGCTTTTGCTGCACTGAGATCTGACAGCAAGGCAGCCATAAACATCAACATTTATGTATTAATTAATTAATTAATTAATTAATTAATTAATTATTAAGCAAGCAACTACAACTTGGTAACCAGTGATTTTATTTATAAAAAAATTACACGGATAAAAAAAAAGTAAAAAAAAATTGAATCCCGTGACAGAGCACGACAGCCGTGGGATTGATGAGGAGAAGAGATCCTGACCGTTCTTTACACGTGTCGAAGGGGAGAGAGAGAGAGAGAGAGTATGTGTGTGATATGTGAGAAACAAGAGGATCAAATGTGTCAGAGAGTCACGTGCGAGAGATGGAATCTTCTTGATTGCTTGTTGGGAAAGACTCTGATTGATTTAATGGCGTGCCGACCATTGGATCCGGTGAGACCAACTGAAAAAAAAAAGGGCCATTTGTTGATGAATATTTATGAACATGTCTCCAAATTGAACAATCAACCCGCCAAAGCAATTAATTAAGCAAAGGTGGCAAAAGTTACCCATCCAAATCAGTGTTTGTTTACTGAAAGTAATCGAGTGTGTTTTTTTCGGCTTGCTTGAGCTTTTTATAAAGTGAGACTTTAATAATTGATTTTAATTGGAATATAGAAATTTTGGTTGAGA